>NC_134522.1:139342-244342 GCF_027942865.1 Odontesthes bonariensis | reverse complement strand
GCACTCTGTTTCTGTGTTTCGTTACAGCAGAAATGTGCAATGAATCAGACTTCTTCAGAGCGGCTGCTGCAGAACAACCTGACGGATTCTTTGTGTGGCAGAGTCACGCTCAACATCATAAACCAGGATTATCGTCTCTCCATTGAAGGACCGAAGGGTGACAGAATAATCAGAAAGGATGCGGAATCATCCCACTGTTGAGATAAAGCCATCGTGTGAAACATCTCTGTCATGGCTGCAGTCTTTACTTTGGGTTCACTCACCTGATCACCTGATCACCTGAACATGAGCCCAGATCCTGGCTTTAATGGTTCTTCTGTGTTTATTCAGCATGTTTATCTATTAGAAGTTTTTACCCAAAGTAGGAACACACCAGGGCTGAGCAATTTTATCCATACTGCAATATATATCAATATTTTGTTTCCCGATAAAGTATCGATTTTTTTAAAATTTAATACATTTTTTTAAAGCAAACTTTATTTAAAAGTCATACGTTGCAATTATTGAAAACACAGAGCATAAAGGTAATGCAATACAATGCCAGGGGGTCCCATTATACAAAACGGTGATGAATTAGTTGATAAAAATGTTATAAAGTGCACAGCTCTCACATTTGTGACATGTTCGTTTGTTTCTGTTTGTCTGGCGGTGTTGTCCTTCCGGATCCGGATCGCATCGCATCGCGTCGAATCGAACCGTATCGCATCGTATCGTATTGTATCGTATTGTATCGTATCGTATTGTATCGTATCGAACCAAACTGTATCGCATCGTATCGTATTGTATCGTATCGTATTGTATCGTATCGAACCAAACTGTATCGCATCGTATCGTATCGCATCGTATCGTATTGTATCGAACCAAACCGTATCGCATCGTATTGTATTGTATCGAACCAAACCGTATCGCATCGTATCGTATTGTATCGTATTGTATCGAACCAAACCATATAGTATCGTATCGTATCGTACTGAACCGTATCGAATCGTATCGTACCAAACCATATCGTACCAAACCGTATCGCATCGTATCGTATTGTATCGAACCGAACCATATAGTATCGTATCGTATCGTATCGAATCGCATCGTATCGTACTGAACCGTATCGAATCGTATCGTACCGAACCATATCGTATCGTATCGTACGAAACTGTATCGTATCGTACCGTACCGAACCATATAGTATCGTATCGTATAGAATCGTATAGAATCGTATCGTATCGCACTGAACCGTATCGAATCGTATCGTATTGTATCGAACCGAACCATATCGTCTCGTATCGCATTGCATCGCATCGTATTGTATCGAACCGAACCATATAGTATCGTATCGAATCGCATCGCATCGTATCGAATCGTATCGTATCGCATCAAACTGAACCGTATCGTATCGAACCGAACCGAACCACATCGTATCATATCATATCGTATTGTATCGTCTCATATCGTATCGTATTGCATCGCATCGCATCGTATCGAATCGTATCAAATCGTATCATATCGTATCATGTTGCGTCGCATCTCATCGCATCGTATAGAATCGTATCGAATCGAATTGTATCGTATAGAATCGTATTGTATAGAATCGTATAGAACCATATCGTATCGTATAGAATCGTATCGAATCATATTGTATCAGGGTTCAGGGTTCAGAAATATGTAAAGAAATGAGGTTTGGATCAGCACATTTAATACGTTTTGTTGTATCTGTGACCAGTTAAACTGGTCCGGTACCAGCAGCCGATCGGCTTCAGGGACACTTTGATTCTGTGAAGTTCCTTTAATGAACAGCTCCTGCTTGAAGCAGATATTTCCCCCAGTAAACGGGCGTTTGGATGTTTTCAGCATGCTGAAATGGTTTTAAAAATACACGATGAGACCAGAACCAGACTTTCCTCTGGAGGGTTCTGCTACAGACTGAACCCAACCTGAAGCACCAGTTCAAGCTGAAACCCACCCAGGCTGCAGCTGATTCTGATCATCTGTTCACAGCTTTTTGGGTTTTAAACTCTCTGCCAAACATCTGCTGCTGCCTCTTACCGCTCCAATCTGTGAAATTAAAGCGGGCCTGAATCTGCTGCATCTCATCAGTGTGGCATCCAACACGGTGATGTCAGCGCCGCCGGTTTCTGCCTCGGTGACCCGAGCAGCTGCTCCGAGCGCGGGATTAACCGCACAGGGTTGGAGAGGAAAGGATTACCTGGATATGTGACCAGATTACAGGCAGGGAGCAGAGTTTCATAGAAAACATTCTGTGGGACAACTTATTCTATACACATATATATATATATATATATATATATATATACACACACACATACAAAGTGTTTGTATATACACATATACAAACGCTTTGCATACTGTCTGATCGAATGAGTATGCCGTTTGCAAGTATGTAGTAGGTGGTTTCGAACACAGCCCAACTTTGTGGATATGAAAGACTCCCCGCCCGGCTGGGGGCTGAGACTTTCCTCCTGACTTCTTCAGAGTGACGTTCATTAAACCGTGAACACTCTGACCCTCAGCAGCATCTCCGCTGTCTCAGCCTGTTTGAACATCCCTGAAACCTTGGAGCGCTGGAATTAAAACATGACTTTCACAGCCTCTGGAACACAGCGTCCTTCCATCTCGGACATAATCATAATTCTCCTGTTGGAGTCCCACACGCCTCCATCTTTCCTCCACATATTCTGCTGTTTCTGAGGCAGCAGATCAGAGGGACGGCCGCCGAGCCGACCACAAAGAGAGATTTGTTGGGAGGTCAGAGGGCAAGGGCTCAATCAGCGTTGGGTTTCTTTAATGAGGCTGAGTCACTGGGGGGGTGGGTGGGGGGGGTTATCCAGCCGGAGAGTAAAGACCTCCGTCTGTTCTGGCCTTTATCTTTCAGGGAGGAGAGACAGAAGGAAGGAAAGATGATGCTTTTTAATCTATAACGATTAAATTAGCATCGATTGTTTGAGGCATCGACCGACCAAGTATTAAAAGATGTTCAGTTAATCCTCCGGCAGATCCTTCCTAAAGTCCTTGAGCTGTCTCTGCAACCTGGCCCGGAATTCCTGGAATGCTTTAAAGTTAAGGTATGCAACAAATTAAATTAGTTCAAATGCTGCCATGAGACCCAAGTGTCCACTCAGAGACCTCCAGCTCTAAGTTTAAAATACCACGGACACCTGAGAGAGGACCATCACCGAGGAGAGAGGACCATCACCGAGGTCAGGCACCTGAGAGAGGACCATGACAGAGATCAGGCACCTGAGAGAGGACCATCACCGAGGTCAGGCACCTGAGAGAGGACCATCACCGAGGTCAGGCACCTGAGATAGGACCATCACAGAGGAGAGAGGACCATCACTGAGGTCAGGCACCTGAGAGAGGACCATCACCGAGGTCAGGCACCTGAGATAGGACCATCACCGAGGTCAGGCACCTGAGAGAGGACCATCACCGAGGTCAGGCACCTGAGATAGGACCATCACAGAGGAGAGAGGACCATCACTGAGGTCAGGCACCTGAGAGAGGACCATCACCGAGGTCAGGCACCTGAGAGAGGACCATCACCGAGGTCAGGCACCTGAGAGAGGACCATGACAGAGATCAGGCACCTGAGAGAGGACCATCACCGAGGAGAGAGGACCATCACTGAGGTCAGGCACCTGAGAGAGGACCATCACCGAGGTCAGGCACCTGAGAGAGGACCATCACCGAGGTCAGGCACCTGAGAGAGGACCATCACCGAGGTCAGGCACCTGAGAGAGGACCATGACAGAGATCAGGCACCTGAGAGAGGACCATCACCGAGGAGAGAGGACCATCACCGAGGTCAGGCAGGATTTAAAGGCTTGTAGCCACATCTGGAAGAGAAATCCAGAGTGAAGTTTGGTGGAAGAGGTGGAATGTTATAGAACCACATCCTTTTCAGCCTCGTCTTTACAGCTCTGTTTATAACAGCTGTTCCTCTTTTCAGATTTAAACTATGAGTGTCCAACTCACTTTGAAGTGAAAAGACTTTTGTTGTCCTGAATCCGGCCTGAATCCGGCCTGAATCTGGCCTGACTCTGGCCTGAATCTGGCCTGAATCTGGCTGAGATATGCGGTTCACGACACCGTTTTGCTCTATGGTCCACCAGCAGCTAGAAGAAAAACTACTTTTTACATCATAAAGTTAAAAGAGAAACGACACCGGTACTCCTCCAAAAAAAAAAGAGGGCAGAAGCCAAACCTAGGAGACCCAAACCTAGGAGACCCAAACCTAGGAGACCTAAAGCAATGAGACCCAAACCTACGAGACCCAAACCTACGAGACCTAAAGCAACGAGACCCAAACCTACGAGACCTAAAGCATCGAGACCCAAAGCAACGAGACCCAAACCTACGAGACCTAAAGCAACGAGACCCAAACCTACGAGACCCAAACCTACGAGACCCAAACCTACGAGACCTAAAGCAACAAGACCCAAACCTACGAGACCTAAAGCAACAAGACCCAAACCTACGAGACCTAAAGCAACAAGACCCAAACCTACGAGACCCAAACCTACGAGGCCCAAACCTACGAGGCCCAAACCTACGAGACCCAAACCTACGAGACCCAAACCTACGAGACCTAAAGCAACAAGACCCAAACCTACGAGACCTAAAGCAACAAGACCCAAACCTACGAGACCCAAACCTACGAGACCCAAACCTACGAGACCCAAACCTAGGAGACCTAAAGCAACGAGACCCAAACCTACGAGACCCAAACCTACGAGACCCAAACCTACGAGACCCAAACCTACGAGACCTAAAGCAACAAGACCCAAACCTACGAGACCTAAAGCAACAAGACCCAAACCTACGAGACCCAAACCTACGAGGCCCAAACCTACGAGGCCCAAACCTACGAGACCCAAACCTACGAGGCCCAAACCTACGAGACCCAAACCTACGAGACCTAAAGCAACAAGACCCAAACCTACGAGACCTAAAGCAACAAGACCCAAACCTACGAGACCCAAACCTACGAGACCCAAACCTACGAGACCCAAACCTACGAGACCCAAAGCAACGAGACCCAAACCTACGAGACCCAAACCTAGGAGACCTAAAGCAACGAGACCCAAACCTACGAGACCCAAACCTACGAGACCCAAACCTAGGAGACCCAAACCTACGAGACCTAAAGCAACAAGACCCAAACCTACGAGACCTAAAGCAACAAGACCCAAACCTACGAGACCCAAACCTACGAGACCCAAACCTAGGAGACCCAAACCTACGAGACCCAAACCTACGAGACCCAAACCTACGAGACCCAAACCTAGGAGACCTAAAGCAACAAGACCCAAACCTACGAGACCTAAAGCAACAAGACCCAAACCTACGAGACCCAAACCTACGAGACCCAAACCCACGAGACCCAAACCTACGAGACCCAAAGCAACGAGACCCAAACCTATGAGACCCAAAGCAACGAGACCCAAACCTACGAGACCCAAACCTAGGAGACCTAAAGCAACGAGACCCAAACCTACGAGACCCAAACCTACGAGACCCAAACCTACGAGACCTAAAGCAACAAGACCCAAACCTACGAGACCTAAAGCAACAAGACCCAAACCTACGAGACCCAAACCTACGAGACCCAAACCTACGAGACCCAAACCTACGAGACCCAAAGCAACGAGACCCAAACCTACGAGACCCAAACCTAGGAGACCTAAAGCAACGAGACCCAAACCTACGAGACCCAAACCTACGAGACCCAAACCTAGGAGACCTAAAGCAACGAGACCCAAACCTACGAGACCCAAACCTACGAGACCCAAACCTACGAGACCCAAACCTACGAGACCTAAAGCAACAAGACCCAAACCTACGAGACCTAAAGCAACAAGACCCAAACCTACGAGACCCAAACCTACGAGGCCCAAACCTACGAGGCCCAAACCTACGAGACCCAAACCTACGAGGCCCAAACCTACGAGACCCAAACCTACGAGACCTAAAGCAACAAGACCCAAACCTACGAGACCTAAAGCAACAAGACCCAAACCTACGAGACCCAAACCTACGAGACCCAAACCTACGAGACCCAAAGCAACGAGACCCAAACCTACGAGACCCAAACCTAGGAGACCTAAAGCAACGAGACCCAAACCTACGAGACCCAAACCTACGAGACCCAAACCTAGGAGACCCAAACCTACGAGACCTAAAGCAACAAGACCCAAACCTACGAGACCTAAAGCAACAAGACCCAAACCTACGAGACCCAAACCTACGAGACCCAAACCTAGGAGACCCAAACCTACGAGACCCAAACCTACGAGACCCAAACCTACGAGACCCAAACCTAGGAGACCTAAAGCAACAAGACCCAAACCTACGAGACCTAAAGCAACAAGACCCAAACCTACGAGACCCAAACCTACGAGACCCAAACCCACGAGACCCAAACCTACGAGACCCAAAGCAACGAGACCCAAACCTATGAGACCCAAAGCAACGAGACCCAAACCTACGAGACCCAAACCTAGGAGACCTAAAGCAACGAGACCCAAACCTACGAGACCCAAACCTACGAGACCCAAACCTACGAGACCTAAAGCAACAAGACCCAAACCTACGAGACCTAAAGCAACAAGACCCAAACCTACGAGACCCAAACCTACGAGACCCAAACCTACGAGACCTAAAGCAACGAGACCCAAACCTACGAGACCCAAACCTACGAGACCCAAAGCAACGAGACCCAAACTAGGGGTGGGCAATATGGAAAAAATGTTGTATCACGATTTTTTTGCATAAAATCATGATTTCGATTTTTTATCATGATGTTCCATCCAAAAAAAAAAAAAGACCAATTACAGTAGAGTTAAGTCGACATGCTGAACCACAGAAGAGCTAAGGAGTAAAAGAAAGAATTTGGCAGTGAACACATTGTAATTCAACTGTAACCCAATTCAAGATGAAAAATAATGATCTAATTAATGACATCTGACACAGTGAGAGTGAAGCAACCGGAAACAGAAAAACGAACCACTGATGACGACTTGACTCCACCTCATGATGCCATTTAGCAACAGATGAGCAACGCTGCATGTTCATTTACTGCAGCCACAGTCACGCACTGCCGTCACCAGAGCGCCCTAAAGGAATACTTTCCAACTGTGTAATGTTTGTCACGGTCGCGGTGCATCCCTTTTCTCTTGCACCGTAGTTAGCTTACGAGCTAGCGGTTTCCTCATCCGACCCGAGAGTGCTGCTGCTGGCCGTGAGTTTCTCCCGTGCGCCGCTATGGATGTGCTGTGGATGGTGCCGCTGCTGCTGTTCTCATTCCTGATGTGGACCAGCTGCAGTGGGTTAGAGTAGAAGAAAACCCGAACCAATTCCAAATTACAGTAGTGGATTTCCTCTTCTTCACCAGCTTGTCGGCTTGGCTTTCAGCCATGGCTGTCCATGCGTTTTCTAAGTTTTTACAAACACAACATGGAGGCGTGTAAGAAAGTGTCACGACGCACAGTTCGCTATTATTGGTCGGTTAGGTTAAGGACGCCCTACGTCTGCCGCATCGGCGGGAACCAGCATTAAAAATAAAAAATCAATGCGCTGATTGGCAAAGGCGATCTATACGGTTTCTCTAATTTGGTAGATCGCCTGCGATTCTCCACTCTTCCTCGCCAGTCACGATTTTATATCGTCAGATCGCGCACCCCTCACCCAAACCTACGAGACCCAAACCTACGAGACCCAAACCTACGAGACCCAAACCTATGAGACCCAAACCTATGAGACCCAAACCTACGAGACCAAAAGCAACGAGACCCAAACCTACGAGACCTAAAGCAACGAGACCCAAACCTACGAGACCTAAAGCAACGAGACCCAAACCTACGAGACCCAAACCTACGAGACCCAAACCTACGAGACCAAAAGCAACGAGACCAAAAGCAACGAGACCCAAACCTACGAGACCCAAACCTACGAGACCCAAACCTACGAGACCAAAAGCAACGAGACCTAAAGCAACGAGACCCAAACCTACGAGACCTAAAGCAACGAGACCCAAACCTACGAGACCAAAAGCAACGAGACCAAAAGCAACGAGACCCAAAGCAACGAGACCTAAAGCAACGAGACCCAAACCTACGAGACCCAAACCTACGAGACCTAAAGCAACTCTCCGAGAGGAAGTCAACAAGAAGAGAATAAAGATCAGATCAGGTTTTACTGCTGCAGAGCAACAGCAGGACGACAGACAGATGCAGCGTTAGCTTCATGTTGCTATCAGTTCTCTGGTTCTGACCCGCTGGCTTTGCTCGGTTCTGTGGATCAGAGGAGACTGAAGCTGTGGTTGGTTCCTGTAATAAAACTGAGTCCTGACTGACAGGAAGCAGCAGCAGCGCGTTCCTCCCTGTTATGTTGTTCATCAGGGACTGAAGCAGAACTCAGAACCTTGTTGTTATCGACTCACAGATGAAGCGTCAGCTCCTCGGTTAGCTCCTCAGTGAGCTCCTCAGTGAGCTCCTCAGTGAGCTCCTCAGTGAGCTCCTCATTTAGCTCCTCAGTTAGCTTCTCAGTTAGCTTCTCAGTTAGCTCCTCAGTTAGCTTCTTAGTTAGCTTCTCAGTTAGCTCCTCAGGTAGCTCCTCAGGTAGCTCCTCAGGTAGCTCCTCAGGTAGCTCCTCAGTTAGAGCCTCAGTTAGCTCCTCAGTTAGAACCTCAGTTAGCTCCTCAGTTAGAACCTCAGTTAGCTCCTCAGGTAGCTCCTCAGTTAGCTTCTCAGTTAGCTCCTCGGTTAGCTCCTCAGTTAGAGCCTCAGTTAGCTCCTCAGTTAGAACCTCAGTTAGCTCCTCAGGTAGCTCCTCAGTTAGCTTCTCAGTTAGCTCCTCGGTTAGCTCCTCAGTTAGAGCCTCAGTTAGCTCCTCAGGTAGCTCCTCAGTTAGCTTCTCAGTTAGCTCCTCGGTTAGCTCCTCAGTTAGAGCCTCAGTTAGCTCCTCAGTTAGCTCCTCAGTTTGCTCCTCAGTTTGCTCCTCAGTTTGCTCCTCAGTTAGCTTCTCAGTTAGCTCCTCATTTAGCTCCTCAGTTAGCTTCTCAGTTAGCTCCTCGGTTAGCTCCTCAGTTAGCTACTCAGTTCTGTTTCACACCAACATGGAAATAAGTTCTTCTCGTTTTCAGCCTTTCAAAATGTTCTCTGCTGTCTTCAGTAAAGGATCATTTGATACGTTACCTTAACTGGTCTCTTGATATATTTGGTAGCTTCTGATGGTGTCTTTCTTCGCAACACATCCACGTGCATGACTGTGCGTGTGCAGGGTTCAGACGGAGGTTAACGCCCACAGATGTATAAAAACGGGGAAATAAAACATCCACATCTCCATAAATATAAAAATCTGTGTATTTATGAAGCCTTACATTTAAGATAATTAAATTCAGTTTATCTGTAATAACCTGAACAGTCTGAGTTTCCTTTAAAGTGTTCACATGTTGGCTTCTTATCATCAGATCAAGTCTTCTGCACCAGCAGCTGTTGTGTTCACACATCTGTGAAACTGTTCAGAAACATTAAAATAACTCTGAACCGTCGCTCTGAAACATCCTTTTTTCTTTGTCCAGGTAATTCAGGGCTGCCCTATCCTGTTTTAATTATTCCCTGGAATACTCCTCCTTTCTTATCTTAATTTAACTGCATCATTTCTAACATTCTCTCTTAAATTCCTGTTCAGATTTCCTCTCCAGCAGTTTGCAGGATTGTTGGCATCGTGTTTCCTCCTCTGCAGGCATCAAAGTGGCTTCATGCTGAGATCTTAAGATTCTCACCTAAGGTCGAAGCTTCCATCAACCATCCAACACCTTTTTATTTCTTATTCCTGCTTTACTTTTTGATGAAAACAGCCTTTTGATGATTTCCCAGCCTTTACCTTCAGTCCTGTCGGCTGGCTTTACAGCGTGATGTGGAGGCATCGTGGTCAGAGAGCTGAGGCGGCAGCATAAAACATGCCAACATCCTGTTGTAGCAGGCAGAGTTCGCACAGGCTACAGTAAACTAGTTTTTACACCCAAACATTGAATATGTGAGACCTTTAAAAAGGTGCAGCCAGTACATTAAAGTCCTTGCACCGCCCAAAGATTCTGGTGTGGATTCAGGTTCTGCCGTCCCCACAGTTCTTAGTCTCCTTATCAAAGCGTCTGCGGTTGATTTATTCTGCACCTTTACCCACAAACACTCAAAGCAGTTTATGAAGCAGTTCTAAACTCTGATCTTTCGGCCTTTTCTCGCTTTTAAACTTTATAAAACACCTGGAACGCAGTCTCTGTGCACCACATGTAACAGGAGAAAAGGTTCAGGGTCCAAAGTTGGAGGACGTCGTGATCGTTGGGTTTTTCATGTCCAGTTACTTCCTGTTTTATTCTGTAGAGTTACTTCCATTTTTATTCCGTAGAGTTACTTCCTGTTTTGTTCCGTAGAGTGCTGCTGCTGCTAGCTTTGGTCCAGTGTTCCTTCTTCTTAGAAAATCCAGATGTTTTACAGATGTTAGAGTCGGTGCTCTGCTGTAAAACTGTTGTTTTTAACCAGCCAAGCAGCGGCAGTGGGCGTATTCACCACTTTTACCATTAGCTTGGATGCTAATTAGATTCCTTAGCTTGGAGACCTTTTTTAATTGGCTCTGTAGGAATCAGATTGTATCTTTGAGGCGCCTTGAGATGACATGTTGTTATTTGGTGCTTTCTGAATGAAAGTGAAGTGGATTGAATGGGTTTGGTTTGTCTGGCTGCACACTGACGTTGATGCTTTGTAGATCTTTGTTTAACCAATAAATAGGAATAATTAGCACATTAAAAGTCTTTCCTTTCCCTCTTCTTCCTGCACGGCTTCCACTCTAAGTAGGTCACTAACGCTAAAACGAGCGGTTTTGATGGCGCAGGATGAATTTCTGCTCTGATTATTCACCGGCGGGTTGAAGCTGATGAGATAATCTTTAGTCGGCAGCCTGAGGAAGGTTCTGACATCAGAAGATGCTGTTTCACACCAACAGGGGAGACTTTGTGTTCGAGGCTGGAGCCGAACGCTGTTACCTAAAGCTCAGGAGGGTCCATGGAGGAGGGATTCCTTCTCCAGAACAGACAGAACTGACCAGAGGAAAAATTACAGCAAGTTTAACCCCTTAACGCTTATTGTCGCATATATGCTACAAACCATTTGACTCAATCAACCAGCTGAGATAGCATCTTTATTCCCCCAATGCCGGTTAGTCCACATTCACTACGGACCTAGGAACCTTTATATAAATAAATATGTAAAAAAAAAAAAAAAGGTGAATAAAAAAACATTGTTTTTTCACTGTTATATTACTGTGTTGTTGTTATC
Source organism: Odontesthes bonariensis (assembly GCF_027942865.1). NCBI lineage: Eukaryota > Metazoa > Chordata > Actinopteri > Atheriniformes > Atherinopsidae > Odontesthes > Odontesthes bonariensis. The sequence continues at coordinate 232,994 of NC_134522.1, read as the reverse complement.
TTATCATTGACCATGGTGTTACAAATAAGCAACATACCAAATTACATACCAAACACACCAAATTACATATCCAACATACCAAATTACATATCCAACATACCAAATTGACTCCAAATTGACCAGGATGCCTGTTGTCGCAAATTTGCAACATACCAAAATTTCTATTTATTTTTTGTACAAAAGTGAAATTAATAATCTCAGCATTATTTACTATTATTATTTACTTAAAGGCTAAAACACACACAAAACATTTTTTATATACAGCTATGTAAATTCAGGCATTAAAGGGTTAACTGAATATTCAGTAAATAAAGTCTTTTTTTGTGCCTTTTTTCTATCTGTTCTGGATTCCTCCTGGAAGCTCAGAGCTTTGTGTTAGAAACACAGAGAGGGAAGCAGATATATCAGCACTTTAATAATTGATGACCTCACTTTGAAGCAAAGAAATGTCAGTTTGACCAAAGTGAAAACAAAAACTTACATTTCTGAAACATCTGAGGCAGGAATTGTCAGGGTGTGGTGTGGAGGGAGGACACGGATGCGGACTTTTCAAAGAAGAAGGGTGATTTATTAACAAAAAAACAAAGTAACAACACAAAGCGCGGCTTAGCCGGATTCAAAAAACTCAACTGGGGAAAAATACTGTAGAACAAAACAAGGACTTAACATGGCAAGGATTAATAAATACTTGACTTGGTAAAGCTACTTCGTAGCATGGCATGAAGGGGCAGAAACAAACAAGGAACCAACAAACAGACAGGGGAGACGAGACTAAATAGAGGGCTGGGGGTGGTTGGAGAGTGAGTACAGCTGGACACAATGGACAGGTGAGGGGAATGAACTAATTACCTGAGTGAGGGAAGTGAGGGGAAAAACCATGGCAAAACTAAAAACCAAGACATGAACTGAACACAAAAACGTAACTTAAAACATGATATTAAAAAGCACAAGTCCATGGGCGTGACAGGAATCCTCTTTCAGCTGATGGAGCCGACTGAACCCCGGGAAGATGCAGAATAATTCTAATATTACATCTACTGTGTCAGAAGGTTTACCTCCAAATGTCTTTGCATTAAACAGCAACATGTGAACTTTTTCTCTATGACACACGGAACCAAGTCATTAAGGATATAATTACGTTTGTAATGAAATGGAGGAACATGTTCCACTGAGTTAAGGCTCTGTGAAATGAAAGTAGATGTAGAGGCTACGGCTGGGGAAAAAATTTTTTTAATAAATTAATTCGACTTTGTGGTTTAGGACGAGTTCTTCTAAAAGAAAATGGGTTTTTCTCTTTAAAGGGGATAGAGAATCAAAATCGTCTTTTTCACATTTTCGGTGTTAGTTCTGAGTCTCCCCGCTGTGGGGAGTACACACGGAGTGCCAGCAAGTGTCAGAACCTCTGTTTCAAGTACTCCCCTTTTTTGAATATCCCCCAGAAAAAGTGCCAATCCGTTTTTGTGAAAAAGTGACGTCACTTTTTCAGCAATTGCCCCCCCACACCTCCCGTCACAAAAACAGTTTTTCCCCCTTGCAGTTGGACTTATGAACACTTCATAATCACCTCATAACCTGCCCCAGTCACTTTACCATCATTAAAACTGCACTAATGAAGCTGCACTGTTGTTGCTCTGTATATTGGATACTGTGTATTGTTGTACACACCTTGTACATTTTATATTCATATATTATTATTCTTTATTTTTTATTATTATATCCTATGTTACATGTTTGCACCTTACGCCGCAGCTAATTCCTAGTTAGTGAACACTGTTCACTAACAATGGCAATAAAACGAATTCTGATTCTGATGAGCTTTCTTTCCAGTCAGTGTATTACTCTATAGCTCTGTTTTCAGTGAGAGCAAGGGCAGCCAATCAAGCAACGGCAACCGAATAGCGCCAACACCTACCTGCATTTCATAATGAGGTTGCCAGATAAGCTCTGAAACGACGCCAATAAGGGCAAACGACGCATTCTAAACCCAGCATAGTAACATCTGTTTCAGAGAGCCTTTTAGGGAGGTTCTGAGCCATTACAGACCCAACCAATTTTTTTTGGGCTACATATCACATCACAGAACAAGGATTAATGCCCCATTCAACCTTTCTCTATCACCTTTAATTTCTACAGCTGCCTCTCCCTCTGAGCCGAAATCAGCCGGCCTGAAGCTGATTTCTCTTAAGCTCTAAACTCTGTAAACTTTAGCAACATTTGAAACATTTTCAGCAGAGAAAGTAGTCGTTTAGATCCCCAACGTGTTGAAAACCTGACAAAATACCGGCTGTTTACAATTTTGTTCCCACGATTTCGGCGCTACTAAAGCTAGCCGCAGTGAGCTAACGCACTTCCGGTTATTTTCACAAAATAAAATACCCGTTGCCTTTTATCACAGGGAAAGCCATTACCATACAATTGGTGCTTTTGTTTTGAAAACAGGAAGTGAACCTACCCTCGTTGTAGCTAGCTTGAAACTGCCGTTTTGACAGGAAATGACGATGGGTGACGTCACATTACGTTGCATCTTGGGTAGTTTGAGTATGAGTAGTAACCTCATGATGCATACCCAACATTTAGGAGAATCTAGTATGCATCCGGGAGCTAAAAAAAGTTAAAGTTAGTGGGAGTAGTAGGAGAAGTAGGTGAGCTACAACGAAGGTAGGTTCAGTTCCTGTTTTCAAAACAAAAGCACCAATTGTATAGTATGCAGTATGCAGTATGTAGTATGCAGTATGTAGTATGTAGTATGTAGTATGTGGTATGTAGTATGTAGTATGCAGTATGTAGTATGCAGTATGTAGTATGTAGTATGCAGTATGTAGTATGCAGTAAGTAGTATGTAGTATGCAGTATGTAGTATGCAGTATGCAGTATGTAGTATGCAGTATGCAGTATGTAGTATGTATTATGTAGTATGCTGTATGTAGTATGTAGTATGCAGTATGTAGTATGTAGTATGCAGTATGCAGTATGTAGTATGTAGTATGCAGTATGCAGTATGTAGTATGCAGTATGCAGTATGTAGTATGCAGTATGCAGTATGTAGTATGTAGTATGTAGTATGCAGTATGCAGTATGCAGTATGTAGTATGCAGTATGTAGTATGCAGTATGTAGTATGTAGTATGTAGTATGTAGTATGCAGTATGTAGTATGTAGTATGCAGTATGCAGTATGTAGTATGCAGTATGTAGTATGCAGTATGTAGTATGCAGTATGCAGTATGTAGTATGTAGTATGCAGTATGCAGTATGCAGTATGTAGTATGCAGTATGTAGTATGTAGTATGCAGTATGTAGTATGTAGTATGCAGTATGCAGTATGTAGTATGCAGTATGTAGTATGTAGTATGCAGTATGCAGTATGTAGTATGTAGTATGCAGTATGTAGTATGCAGTATGTAGTATGCAGTATGCAGTATGCAGTATGTAGTATGCAGTATGTAGTATGCAGTATGTAGTATGCAGTATGTAGTATGTAGTATGCAGTATGTAGTATGTAGTATGCAGTATGCAGTATGTAGTATGCAGTATGTAGTATGCAGTATGTAGTATGCAGTATGTAGTATGTAGTATGCAGTATGTAGTATGCAGTATGTAGTATGTAGTATGCAGTATGTAGTATGCAGTATGCAGTATGTAGTATGCAGTATGCAGTATGTAGTATGTATTATGTAGTATGCAGTATGTAGTATGTAGTATGCAGTATGTAGTATGTAGTATGCAGTATGCAGTATGTAGTATGCAGTATGCAGTATGTAGTATGCAGTATGTAGTATGTAGTATGCAGTATGCAGTATGTAGTATGCAGTATGTAGTATGCAGTATGCAGTATGCAGTATGTAGTATGCAGTATGTAGTATGCAGTATGTAGTATGCAGTATGCAGTATGTAGTATGTAGTATGCAGTATGTAGTATGTAGTATGCAGTATGCAGTATGTATGTAGTATGCAGTATGTAGTATGTAGTATGCAGTATGCAGTATGCAGTATGCAGTATGTAGTATGCAGTATGTAGTATGTAGTATGTAGTATGCAGTATGCAGTATGTAGTATGTAGTATGCAGTATGTAGTATGCAGTATGTAGTATGCAGTATGCAGTATGTATGTAGTATGCAGTATGTAGTATGCAGTATGTAGTATGTAGTATGTAGTATGTAGTATGCAGTATGCAGTATGTAGTATGCAGTATGTAGTATGCAGTATGTAGTATGTAGTATGCAGTATGTAGTATGTAGTATGCAGTATGTAGTATGCAGTATGCAGTATGTAGTATGCAGTATGCAGTATGCAGTATGTAGTATGCAGTATGTATTATGTAGTATGCAGTATGTAGTATGTAGTATGCAGTATGCAGTATGTAGTATGTAGTATGCAGTATGCAGTATGTAGTATGTAGTATGCAGTATGCAGTATGTAGTATGTAGTATGCAGTATGTAGTATGCAGTATGTAGTATGTAGTATGTAGTATGCAGTATGCAGTATGTAGTATGTAGTATGCAGTATGTAGTATGCAGTATGTAGTATGCAGTATGTAGTATGCAGTATGTAGTATGCAGTATGCAGTATGTAGTATGTAGTATGCAGTATGTAGTATGTAGTATGCAGTATGCAGTATGTAGTATGCAGTATGCAGTATGTAGTATGTAGTATGCAGTATGTAGTATGCAGTATGTAGTATGCAGTATGCAGTATGTATGTAGTATGCAGTATGTAGTATGCAGTATGTAGTATGTAGTATGTAGTATGCAGTATGTAGTATGTAGTATGCAGTATGTAGTATGCAGTATGTAGAATGCAGTATGCAGTATGTATGTAGTATGCAGTATGTAGTATGCAGTATGTAGTATGTAGTATGTAGTATGCAGTATGCAGTATGTAGTATGTAGTATGCAGTATGCAGTATGCAGTATGTAGTATGCAGTATGTAGTATGCAGTATGTATGTAGTATGCAGTATGCAGTATGTAGTATGTAGTATGCAGTATGCAGTATGCAGTATGTAGTATGCAGTATGTAGTATGTAGTATGTAGTATGCAGTATGCAGTATGCAGTATGTAGTATGCAGTATGTAGTATGCAGTATGTATGTAGTATGCAGTATGCAGTATGCAGTATGTATGTAGTATGCAGTATGCAGTATGCAGTATGTAGTATGCAGTATGTAGTATGCAGTATGTATTATGTAGTATGCAGTATGCAGTATGTAGTATGCAGTATGTAGTATGTAGTATGCAGTATGTAGTATGCAGTATGTAGTATGCAGTATGTAGTATGTAGTATGCAGTATGCAGTATGTAGTATGCAGTATGTAGTATGCAGTATGTAGTATGTAGTATGCAGTATGTAGTATGCAGTATGTAGTATATAGTATGCAGTATGCAGTATGCAGTATGTAGTATGCAGTATGTAGTATGTAGTATGCAGTATGTAGTATGCAGTATGCAGTATGTATGTAGTATGCAGTATGCAGTATGTAGTATGTAGTATGCAGTATGCAGTATGTAGTATGCAGTATGTAGTATGCAGTATGCAGTATGTAGTATGTAGTATGCAGTATGTAGTATGCAGTATGTAGTATGTAGTATGCAGTATGCAGTATGTAGTATGTAGTATGCAGTATGCAGTATGTAGTATGCAGTATGTAGTATGTAGTATGCAGTATGCAGTATGTAGTATGTAGTATGCAGTATGCAGTATGTAGTATGTAGTATGCAGTATGTAGTATGTAGTATGTAGTATGCAGTATGTAGTATGCAGTATGTAGTATGTAGTATGCAGTATGTAGTATGTAGTATGCAGTATGCAGTATGTAGTATGCAGTATGCAGTATGTAGTATGCAGTATGTAGTATGTAGTATGCAGTATGTAGTATGCAGTATGTAGTATGTAGTATGCAGTATGTAGTATGTAGTATGCAGTATGCAGTATGTAGTATGCAGTATGCAGTATGTAGTATGCAGTATGTAGTATGCAGTATGTAGTATGTAGTATGCAGTATGTAGTATGTAGTATGCAGTATGCAGTATGTAGTATGCAGTATGCAGTATGTAGTATGCAGTATGTAGTATGTAGTATGCAGTATGTAGTATGCAGTATGTAGTATGCAGTATGTAGTATGTAGTATGCAGTATGTAGTATGTAGTATGCAGTATGCAGTATGTAGTATGCAGTATGTAGTATGTAGTATGCAGTATGCAGTATGTAGTATGTAGTATGCAGTATGCAGTATGTAGTATGTAGTATGTAGTATGCAGTATGTAGTATGTAGTATGTAGTATGCATTATGTAGTATGCAGTATGTAGTATGCAGTATGCAGTATGTAGTATGTAGTATGCAGTATGTAGTATGCAGTATGCAGTATGTAGTATGTAGTATGTAGTATGCAGTATGTAGTATGCAGTATGCAGTATGTAGTATGTAGTATGTAGTATGCAGTATGTAGTATGTAGTATGTAGTATGTAGTATGCAGTATGTAGTATGCAGTATGTAGTATGCAGTATGTAGTAGGCCTTGAACACAGCCCATGAGTAGGAGGCCCAGCTCCATCAGCTGAGATGCTCTGGACCAGAAGACTTTGTAGCTTTGGCTCGGTTCTGCTCATGAATAACATATTTCTGAAGTTTTCCACTGGTGGAACATGTGGTCAGCTCTGAGTCAAAGCTTCTGTGGGGTGAAGCTTTGACTCAGAGCTGCTCCTGCTGGTCTTATTTCCACTCTTTCATTGGGACCTGATGCAGCCGGCTGTGTTCGGAGGCCAGATGGAGGTCAGAGGTAAAAATAACAGGGAGGTATGTCCCGCCGCAGGCTGCTGGCAGCAGACAGCAGGCTGCAGGCCGGCTGCCCTCTCTGCTCAGACCGGTCGTCTTTCAGCAGAAACCACTAATGAAGTGTGTTCATGTGACGGAGATATAAACAGCTGCCGTCTCACTGAACAGGTCCTGTTTAAACAGCCCTCGCACATGTTTCTCATTTCAAACGTCTCATCTTCAGATCTGCAGAGCATGTCTTTAAGGACTCTAACAGATGAGATGTTTGCTGAGAGAAGCTCAGAGGACGGATAGTGATGAAAGACTTTCCAAACTTTATAATCTGTTTGGATCACTTTGTATAAAACGTACAATTTCCTTTAACTTTTGTCTCATGTCAGTCGGTCCGAACTCCGTGTTTGTTTACTCAAACCTGATTCTGATTCTGAACTCAACATGTTTCCTGTTTCATCTGTTAACGAACATCATTTCTACAAGTGGAACAAACTGCCAGTGGAGATTAAACTTTCACCAAATGGAGACTTTTTTAAATCCAGGTTAAAAACATTTCTGTTCTCATGTGTCTATGCATGAAATCTGCACGATATCTTTGAACTTATCTGGACTGTTGCTGGTTTTTAAATTCACATTTAAATGATTTTATTTGTTTCTCTTTATATTCTTTTATGTATTTTAATGCTTCTTCCACTCCCTGCTGCAATGCTTTTATTTTATGTAAAGCACTTTGAACTGTTTTGCACACAAAATGTGCTACTAATAAATCTGATTTGATTTGATTTGATTTGATTTATCTCAGCCCTGCAACACATTTAAAAAAAGTTGGAGCCGTGCAGCTTTCTCCACGTTGTCAGGTTTCCGTTCCTTCTTCTTCCTCTGCCACGTGGGCAGAATCTGCTTCTACATCGTCTGCTTGAACAATGCACGGATGTCTCTGGAAAAGGCCCGGCGCCCAGATGTGGAACCCTGATCCAACCCCATCCCATCCCTGACGCCTCCGAGCCCAGAGAAGTGGACGCTCCGTCCCTGACGCCTCCGAGCCCAGAGAAGTGGACGCTCCGTCCCAGACGCCTCCGAGCCCAGAGAAGTGGACGCTCCGTCCCAGACGCCTCCGAGCCCAGACGCCTCCGAGCCCAGAGAAGTGGACGCTCCGTCCCAGAGAAGTGGACGCTCCGTCCCAGAGAAGTGGACGCTCCGTCCCTGACGCCTCCGAGCCCAGAGAAGTGGACGCTCCGTCCCAGAGAAGTGGACGCTCCATCCCAGACGCCTCCGAGCCCAGAGAAGTGGACGCTCCGTCCCAGACGCCTCCGAGCCCAGAGAAGTGGACGCTCCGTCCCAGACGCCTCCGAGCCCAGAGAAGTGGACGCTCCGTCCCAGACGCCTCCGAGCCCAGAGAAGTGGACGCTCCGTCCCAGACGCCTCCGAGCCCAGAGAAGTGGACGCTCCGTCCCAGAGAAGTGGACGCTCCATCCCAGACGCCTCCGAGCCCAGAGAAGTGGACGCTCTGTCCCAGACGCCTCCGAGCCCAGAGAAGTGGACGCTCCGTCCCTGACGCCTCCGAGCCCAGAGAAGCGGACGCTCCGTCCCAGACGCCTCCGAGCCCAGACGCCTCCGAGCCCAGAGAAGTGGACGCTCCGTCCCAGACGCCTCCGAGCCCAGAGAAGTGGACGTTAACATCACGCTAGCATCAGGCTAGCATCAGGTTAACTTCAGGTTAACATCAGGCTAACATCAGGCTAACATCAGGCTAGCATCAGGTTAACTTCAGGTTAACATCAGGCTAACATCAGGCTAACATCCGGCTAACATCCGGCTAACACCAGGCTAACACCAGGCTAACATCAGGCTAACACCAGGCTAACTTCAGGCTAACATCAGGCTAACATCCGGCTAACATCAGGCTAACATCAGGCTAACACCAGGCTAACATCAGGCTAGCATCAGGCTAACATCAGGCTAACATCCGGCTAACATCAGGCTAGCATCAGGCTAACTTCAGGCTAACATCAGGCTAACACCAGGCTAACTTCAGGCTAACACAAGGCTAACATCAGGCTAGCATCAGGCTAACTTCAGGCTAACATCAGGCTTCTTCTCTGCACAGTAAAGTCTGTGAATGGAACTCTGGATCGTGGTGCTGGACGAAGGTTTCCCACAGTAATCCCTCGCCCGTGTGCTTCTATCAGCTGCTGATGAATGAGGGTTCTTGATGCGGCGCGGTCTGAGGGGTCAGAGGTCACGGGGTCAGAGGTCACGGGGTCCAGCTTAGGCTCGCTCCCTCGTCCTTTACACTGAAACTCCTCCAGATTCCCTGAATGCTTTGATGACATTCTGCTCGGCAGAGGGAGAAACATGCAGATCCCTTCCAGTCTTTCTCTGATGAACGTTGTATTAAACCCAAACTGGAGCTCCTCTGAACATCTTTACCTGTCATGCAGGCTGCTTTAGGACCAGATCACGGTTGCACTCACCTGTTTTCTGACCCCATCCCAGCATTTTCCTGTTCCACTTTCTCTTTTCCACCCTTTCTGCTACCCTTACCCTGTTGTAACCTTAAAGTTTGATAGCTCCTCTGAATAAAACCCTCCTGTGGAGGCCTGATCTCTGCTCTGTACACAGCTGGGCTGCATGTGCTGCATGGCTCTGCCGGCAGGCTTTTTAATCCCCTCTGGCTCCTCGGCTTGGTACACACTGTAGCTTCCTCCTTCCCATTAAGAGTGAACTTATGTCAGAAAGCCCTGTGGATTTTACTCCTCCACCTGTGTGTCTGCACTCTGCTCAGGATGGTTCAAACAGGACCAGGAGCTGCATGCTGCATTTCCTCAGCCCCCGGATGTTTGATGTGAACTCACAAACATACTCACACATCCAACAGACTCCTGTAGTCTACCTTAATAACAGCTGATATTTACACAGACTGAATAACTGAATAACTGCTCCTGTGTACTGACGGTATGAAATGAAGAAGTGTCAGTTAATCCAACAACCTCCTCAGAAACTTTCTTATCCTTAATGAGACACTAAATTATCTGAAAACTGAATTCATATTTCACACAAAGCCGACCTCAGGCCGAGTTGATCTTCAGTAGTTATTCCAGCTTACCTGGCGTGTAGGTTGGTAATATACCTACTTCCAATCTGAGAGGAGTCAAAAATGAGTTGAAACGATTCCTTCCGATTCCTACCCACCAGCAGGGATACTCACCTGCAGGGATACCCACCAGCAGGGATACCCACCAGCAGGGATACCCACCAGCAGGGATACCCACCTGCAGGGATACTCACCTGCAGAGATACCCACCAGCAGGGATACCCACCTGCAGGGATACTCACCAGCACGGATACCCACCAGCAGGGATACTCACCAGCAGGGATACCCACCAGCAGGGATACTCACCTGCAGGGATACACACCAGCAGGGATACACACCAGCAGGGATACTCACCTGCAGGGATACTCACCTGCAGGGATACACACCAGCAGGGATACTCACCAGCAGGGATACCCACCAGCAGGGATACCCACCAGCAGGGATACCCACCAGCAGGGATACCCACCAGCAGGGATACTCACCAGCAGAGATACTCACCTATAGGGATGACCACCTGCAGGGATACTCACCAGCAGGGATACTCACCAGCAGGGATACTCACCAGCAGAGATACTCACCAGCAGGGATACCCACCACCATGGATGCAGGGATACTCACCTGCAGGGATACCCACCTGCAGGGATACCCACCAGCAGGGATACCCACCAGCAGGGATACCCACCACCATGGATGCAGGGATACTCACCTGCAGGGATACCCACCACCATGGATGCAGGGATACTCACCAGCAGAGATACTCACCAGCAGGGATACCCACCACCATGGATGCAGGGATACTCACCTGCAGGGATACCCACCAGCAGGGATACCCACCAGCAGGGATACCCACCACCATGGATGCAGGGATACTCACCAGCAGGGATACCCACCAGCAGGGATACTCACCTGCAGGGATACCCACCAGCAGGGATACCCACCAGCAGGGATACTCACCAGCAGGGATACTCACCAGCAGGGATACTCACCAGCAGGGATACCCACCAGCAGGGATACCCACCAGCAGGGATACCCACCAGCAGGGAGACTCACCTGCAGGGATACCCACCAGCAGGGATACTCACCAGCAGGGATACCCACCAGCAGTGATACCCACCAGCAGGGATACTCACCAGCAGGGATACCCACCAGCAGGGATACCCACCAGCAGGGATACCCACCAGCAGGGATACTCACCAGCAGGGATACTCACCAGCAGGGATACTCACCAGCAGTGATACCCACCAGCAGGGATACTCACCAGCAGGGATACTCACCAGCAGGGATACTCACCTGCTGGGACACTCACCTGCAGGGATACCCACCAGCAGGGATACTCACCAGCAGGGATACCCACCAGCAGTGATACCCACCAGCAGGGATACTCACCTGCAGGGATACCCACCAGCAGGGATACTCACCTGCAGGGATACCCACCAGCAGGGATACTCACCAGCAGGGATACCCACCAGCAGTGATACCCACCAGCAGGGATACCCACCAGCAGGGATACTCACCAGCAGGGATACCCACCTGCAGGGATACTCACCTGCAGGGATACCCACCAGCAGGGATACTCACCAGCAGGGATACCCACCAGCAGGGATACTCACCAGCAGGGATACCCACCAGCAGGGATACTCACCAGCAGGGATACCCACCAGCAGGGATACTCACCAGCAGGGATACCCACCTGCAGGGATACTCACCTGCAGGGATACCCACCAGCAGGGATACTCACCAGCAGGGATACCCACCAGCAGGGATACTCACCAGCAGGGATACCCACCAGCAGTGATACCCACCAGCAGGGATACCCACCAGCAGGGATACTCACCAGCAGGGATACCCACCAGCAGGGATACTCACCAGCAGGGATACCCACCAGCAGGGATACTCACCAGCAGGGATACCCACCAGCAGGGATACTCACCAGCAGGGATACCCACCTGCAGGGATACTCACCAGCAGGGATACCCACCTGCAGGGATACTCACCAGCAGGGATACTCACCAGCAGGGATACTCACCAGCAGGGATACTCACCTGCAGGGATACCCACCAGCAGTGATACTCACCTGCAGGGATACTCACCAGCAGGGATACCCACCAGCAGGGATACTCACCAGCAGGGATACTCCAATCCTCCATCTTAGCAGAAAAAGTCTCCTTAATGGTTGAGACATCTGGGAGGTATTAGATGCTCACCAGTCATTCTACACAGGTAAGAAAGTCAAAAATACTGAGCTACTAATGTTAGTGAAAGCTAGCAAAAGATAGCGGTAGCAGGGTTCGTTAGCATGCTTTGTTAGCATATTTTATTAGATCTTGGCTGATGGTTTATGTCAACCACAGCAGTCTTCATCCTCTGTGGGTTACTGTTTTGTAAACCATGTGATGGGAATGTAGCTCACTATGATACGGAAGCCCAGACCGACGTGGTGCGTATAAACTTTTTTTGATGGTTTTCTCCAGATAACGAGATAATTTACCGATGGTTTTCGAGGCCACTTTTTCTCCCCAGTCCGCCCCTGTTTATATGTGTTTATATGTGTTTTATGTATTTATATGTGTTTATATGTGTTTATATGTATTTTTATGTGTTTATATGTGTTTATGTGAAGCAGTTTGTTTGTCTTGTAGAGAACTTTCCTATCGGCCCGCCTCCTTTAAGCAGACGGCCGGCTGGACTGCAGCTCAGCAGGCGTTTACACCTGAGTGATCCTGCTAATACAGTCGACTTCATCAGTGACCAGCTGAGGGGACCAGGCCGTTTCCATGGTTACCGAATGATGCACGAGAGGTGCCGTTATCGTTTTCTCGAGATAACGAGATAAATAACTCGTTATCTCGAGAAAACGAGATGCTCATCACACCAGCGGGATTTGCTTTGTGCATTTTCACAAACGCTCCACCTTCCATGTTTCATTCATAGGCCACTTTATTCAGTTTTCAATGAAAGGGGGTAAAAAAAACGCATATAAATACATAAAACACATAAAACACATTAAACACATATAAACAAATATAAACACAATAAACACATAAAACACATATAAACACATATAAACAGGGGCGGACTGGGGAGGAAAAGTGGCCTCGAAAACCATCGGTAAATTATCTCGTTATCTCGAGAAAACCATCAAAAAAAAAGTTTATACGCACCACGTCCGCTCCGGGCTTCCGTAGAATGAAAAGTTTCAGTAAGTAGAAAAAAAAAAATCAGCTGACTCACTTTATACTGAAGGTAAATTCGAACACAGCCCGGTTCTTCCTTTGTTCGTGGCCTGTTCCAGCCTGGTTTCTGACAGTTTTCTCCTCATGGTCAGGGTTTATTCCTGGAAAACGTACTTCACAGCACTTTTTGTCTTCCATTAGTTTATTGAAGCCTTTTGTTCCTGATCCGGCCGCTTCCTGGTGTGTTCTGCACTTAAGCCGCTTTCGGACAGACCGTTCTAAGAAAGTAGTTATCAGAACTACCCTCCTCGAATTTCGTTCTGATAACTATCCTTCCCCAGCGGAACTGTTTCAGTCTGCATTCGCACATGAGTTGGGACTGATAGGGACTGATGCGCCGCGCGCAGCCGTCTGCTTCAGTGACGTGTTAGCCGTTAGCCGTTTAGCGCTACATTCAAACACAAAACAAAACGGTAAAAGTAAGGAGAGTAGAAAAAACACCACCAAGAAGCTAATATGGAGAGCGGGGAGGCCACCGTGTTTATGGTCTGCATGATGGTGATATTAATCATGGACAATCACATCAGGCGTCTAATATCGAGGCTGGAAGAGCTCACAGAGAGAGTCAGGAGATACTTTTTCATTTCATGAAGGAAGAAAGGAGAGCAGAGCGCTGCAGACAAATGAGACCAGTGTAAGTTTAACTTATTAAACACCCGCCGGTTGTGTCTGTGTCTATGAGGAAACATTTCAGCCGTGATAGCATGACATGGGGCGTAGCTACCGACCACCACACACCTCCGTTAGATTCGTTCTATAGAACTATGAAAAGACCCGACCTCGGAGAAGGAGCTAAATAGTTATAGGAACTGAGGGAGATAGCCCCGAGTTCCTGTATGTCCGAACACGGGAGAAAACGGCCCCGCGGATTAAAAGGTTATTAGAACTGCCAAAGGTTCCTACAGTCCGAAAGCGGCTTTAGTTCCTCATCTCCTCGCAGCCTCATGACAATAAGAAACTCTTTTAAGTCGACATGTTTCCACACCCAACATCTGCAGAAATGTCCTTTTATTAGTCTTTCTGAGTCCCACAGAAGATCATTAATCTGCATTCTTACACCCAGTGGTGTAGTGAATAGAATAGAATGCCTTTTATTGTCACTATACAAGTACAATGAGATTAAAAGCATCTCCTTTCTCAGTGCAGACATGAGCATAAAAAAAGAGTGGGTATACTCTCAATTTTGCCCCAAATTTTTAAGAAGTCCAGAAAAATGAACCGTTTTAGATCCAGTGACATGTAAGACTACTCTATTTAGTTTACCCAAAAATCTGTCAGTAGTATTTACTCACTATTACAAAACTATCATGACCTGATCAGGTGCAGTTTGTAGCTGTTTCTGGTCACACAAGCAGCCTGCATGAAGGTAAAATATATTCAACATGAGCAGAGCATGTGAACGGAGCGGACTGTGGAGCGGAGCGGTGAAATATGGTGAGAGCGGTTTTCCGTTCAAAACCCGGAGCGAGGATTTCGCTCCGCTCCAGTTCGCTCCGATGCGCTCACAACGTCAATTAAAAATGTCGGATTATAAACTTTGTAAAATAACATTTTTGATTTAATGTCGTCTAGTGTAATAAATTAATAATTAAATAGGAAACGCGGGGCAACATGAATGGAGCGAGATGTTACGTTCACAGCTGGGGACCAGCAGCCACGCGGCCTTGTCAGGGCCAACGGTGTGTTCTGTGTGTGGCGGAGCTAGCATTAGCTGCAGAGAGTGCGGATAATAAACAGGGAAACGCCCGAACTGTCGGGCCTACAGACGCTATGGAGCGTGGATTGTGTATTTCGTCTGGAGTTTTGGGACACGGGAACGCTCGGAACAGGTCAGGTACCGTGAAGACATATTCCCCTTTCTGACTGTCTGAATTAAGCTGACTGCTCAGGTGCTATTCTAACCGTGACCCTCGTTTCCTCTGCTTTGCTTCCGTTTCTGCTGATGCTCTCGCGGCCACACACGCACACACGCACGCACACACACACACACACACACACACGCACACACACGCACACGCACACGCACGCCTCTCCCTCCTCCTGCCCAGCCCAGCCTGGGCTCTCTTTGCTGAGTCGTGTGATGCATATTTAAGCTGAGTAATCTGGTGGGCTTCGTCCTGACGTGGTAGTTTTCTACCTGGCCCCCAACTTTTTCTAAACATTATTTTTTGTACGTCAGAGTGGCGATAATTTAACAGCCAGTTAAATAAGACAATACACCGGTCACATCATTAAATCAAATGCCGTGTGTCCCAGGGCCCTGTCATAATTACATGAAGTAAAAATGTCAGAAAATTCCTTCTCCTGAAAATTTGAGCGAGCGTCCTGCCGCAACTTTGAGCGGGAGCGAATGAGCGAACATCCTCCTGAGCGGGGAGCGAACATCCTCCTGAGCGGGGAGCGAACATCCTCCTGAGCGGGGAGCGAACATCCTCCTGAGCGAATGAGCGAACATCCTCCTGAGCGGGGAGCGAACATCCTCCTGAGCAAATGAGCGAACATCCTCCTGAGCGGGGAGCGAACATCCTCCTGAGCGGGGAGCGAACATCCTCCTGAGCGAATGAGCGAACATCCTCCTGAGCGAATGAGCGAACATCCTCCTGAGCGGGGAGCGAACATCCTCCTGAGCAAATGAGCGAACATCCTCCTGAGCGAATGAGCGAACATCCTCCTGAGCGGGAAGCGAACATCCTCCTGAGCAAATGAGCGAACATCCTCCTGAGCGAATGAGCGAACATCCTCCTGAGCGGGGAGCGAACATCCTCCTGAGCGAATGAGCGAACATCCTCCTGAGAGAATGAGTGAACATCCTCCTGAGCGAATGAGCGAACATCCTCCTGAGAGAATGAGTGAACATCCTCCTGAGCGAATGAGCGAACATCCTCCTGAGCGAATGAGCGAACATCCTCCTGAGCGAATGAGCGAACATCCTCCTGAGCGAATGAGCGAACATCCTCCTGAGCGGGGAGCGAACATCCTCCTGAGCGAATGAGCGAACATCCTCCTGAGCGAATGAGCGAACATCCTCCTGAGCGGGGAGCGAACATCCTCCTGAGCGAATGAGCGAACATCCTCCTGAGCGAATGAGCGAACATCCTCCTGAGCGAATGAGCGAACATCCTCCTGAGCGAATGAGCGAACATCCTCCTGAGCGAATGAGCGAACATCCTCCTGAGCGAATGAGCGAACATCCTCCTGAGCGGGGAGCGAACATCCTCCTGAGAGAATGAGCGAACATCCTCCTGAGCGAATGAGCGAACATCCTCCTGAGCGAATGAGCGAACATCCTCCTGAGCGAATGAGCGAACATCCTCCTGAGCGAATGAGCGAACATCCTCCTGAGCGAATGAGCGAACATCCTCCTGAGCGAATGAGCGAACATCCTCCTGAGAGAATGAGCGAACATCCTCCTGAGCGAATGAGCGAACATCCTCCTGAGCGAATGAGCGAACATCCTCCTGAGCGGGGAGCGAACATCCTCCTGAGAGAATGAGCGAACATCCTCCTGAGAGAATGAGCGAACCTCCTCCTGAGTGAATGAGCGAACATCCTCCTGAGAGAATGAGCGAACATCCTCCTGAGAGAATGAGCGAACATCCTCCTGAGCGAATGAGCGAACATCCTCCTGAGCGGGGAGCGAACATCCTCCTGAGAGAATGAGCGAACATCCTCCTGAGCGAATGAGCGAACATCCTCCTGAGCGAATGAGCGAACATCCTCCTGAGCGGGGAGCGAACATCCTCCTGAGCGAATGAGCGAACATCCTCCTGAGCGAATGAGCGAACATCCTCCTGAGCGAATGAGCGAACATCCTCCTGAGCGGGGAGCGAACATCCTCCTGAGCGGGGAGCGAACATCCTCCTGAGCGAATGAGCGAACATCCTCCTGAGCGAATGAGCGAACATCCTCCTGAGCGAATGAGCGAACATCCTCCTGAGCGGGGAGCGAACATCCTCCTGAGAGAATGAGCGAACATCCTCCTGAGCGGGGAGCGAACATCCTCCTGAGAGAATGAGCGAACATCCTCCTGAGAGAATGAGCGAACATCCTCCTGAGAGAATGAGCGAACATCCTCCTGAGAGAATGAGCGAACATCCTCCTGAGCGAATGAGCGAACATCCTCCTGAGCGGGGAGCGAACATCCTCCTGAGCGAATGAGCGAACATCCTCCTGAGCGAATGAGCGAACATCCTCCTGAGCGGGGAGCGAACATCCTCCTGAGCGGGGAGCGAACATCCTCCTGAGCGGGGAGCGAACATCCTCCTGAGCGAATGAGCGAACATCCTCCTGAGCGAGGAGCGAACATCCTCCTGAGCGAATGAGCGAACATCCTCCTGAGCGAATGAGCGAACATCCTCCTGAGCGAATGAGCGAACATCCTCCTGAGCGAATGAGCGAACATCCTCCTGAGCGGGGAGCGAACATCCTCCTGAGCGGGGAGCGAACATCCTCCTGAGCGGGGAGCGAACATCCTCCTGAGCGGGGAGCGAACATCCTCCTGAGCGAATGAGCGAACATCCTCCTGAGCGAATGAGCGAACATCCTCCTGAGCGGGGAGCGAACATCCTCCTGAGCGAATGAGCCAACATCCTCCTGAGCGAATGAGTGAACATCCTCCTGAGCAGGGAGCGAACATCCTCCTGAGCGGGGAGCGAACATCCTCCTGAGCGGGGAGCGAACATCCTCCTGAGCAGGGAGCGAACATCCTCCTGAGCGGGGAGCGAACATCCTCCTGAGCGGGGAGCGAACATCCTCCTGAGCGAATGAGCGAACATCCTCCTGAGCGAATGAGCGAACATCCTCCTGAGCGGGGAGCGAACATCCTCCTGAGCGGGGAGCGGGAATTGCGCTGCGCTGCGCTCCGCTCCGTTCACATGCTCTGAACATGAGGCAAACATGGTGTTTCAGGTCATTTTTCAGCATTTATTTAAATAAAATACTTAAAATCTGAAGTTGACAATGCATCCTTGTTCTTATTTCACCAAAAATCATTCCCTTCCAAACATCAAAACCAATCAGATAAACTCAAAAGTGCACCGTCGTAACACTGAAACTAACCATTTACTTTTCAATAGCTGAACACCAAGAAGTCGGTTCAAGTTAAACAGACTTCCAGGTAAATTCAAGAACTTCAATAAAGAATAAAAGAGACTTAGGAAATGTTTAAAACATATGTAACCCATATGTAACCTAAAAAACAAACATTCACCTATCCATGGGGGGAAAAACGAGTTTAGGAAACTTAGCGCTACATGTTTCCTCAAGTTAGATGTTGAGTTTCTGCTGAAATGTGCGTTTGTTTTGGTTGACACAGAAGACACATAATGTAGCTGCTGTTTCTCACTCTTTGTAAGGTAAACATGCTTTCAGTACGAGGCCTCGTCTGCGTCTTCATTTCCCACCGTTGAAGTTGGTTTAAGTTAAACCGACTTCTTGGTTTGAATTGTAAGAAATGTGAGATGACGGGAAGTCTCCGAGCTGCAGAGGAGAAGCCGTCTGAGACCGACAGTTTGCTGACGGCTCATCACTCAGAGAACAGCTCTGTTAGCCGGCCGGCAGCTGCCTGACTTATGGCCGCCATCACTTGCTTTAATGGATATTGTTCTCATGCTGTGTTTGCTTTGCAGGGCTTGTGGCGGCTTCTCCGGTTAATATGTGGAAGTGAGTGTCGGCCTGCGGGCTGCAGCTCAGGCTGCCAACACAAACCGACTCGTTTCTGGGAATCTCTCATTTTACCGTAATAAATCAGAGCGGGGAGCAGCCAATCTGTTGGAGCACCACTCTGCATGTGTGCGATCATATTTATCTGCTTTGTGTTTGCAGATCCTGGACCGTGTGGGGGCCGCCGGCCTTCAGTTTATGGGCTGATTTATTCGGTGGTGGTCTCTGCCAGAGAGCTGCAGTAAAGGTTAACCCCCAGGTTTGCTCAAATTTATGTCCGTCTGAAACTACATCAAGCAGAATATTAAGAAAATATGCCATAACACTAAAACTATCAAATATTTATGGCATTTCTGTGTGGGAAGAATCCCGATAACCAATTAGGAGTGATGTGACTGTTAAAGACGTCGTGGTTAATCACAATTCAGCCTCATTTTCTGTTTTTTTTACATCATGAACAACACAGTGAGGACGAGATCTGGGAGTGAAGGGGCAAAAAAAGACTTTAAAGCAAAAGTTTTAAAAGTCTGACAGTAAACCTTCTTCTCAGATAAAGTTTGGACAAAGACACCTCAGATCTTTCTCTCCAGTTTAGCTGAATTCTCTCTATGAAATCATGATATGTCACAAACCAGAGTAAACACACCAGCGTTATAGACTGAGAACACACAGAAAACAGTTATATATGTCATGTGTTCATGGCTGTAGTGCCTCAGCCTTCCTTTGTTTTCCTGCTGAGGGGAACTTCTTCAGGACACAAACACAGATCAACAGCCACAGAAAGCAGGATCAGCGTTCCCACGGGATCCTTTAAGACCTGTCCAACCACGTCCTGAACCTGCAGTGTGTTCTTTAACAGCTCAGACGCGTATTTGAGCTGAAACTCAAACTTCTCGACACAGTTTTTCCATTCAGAGCACTCGTGTGACTCCACACCTGCAGCTGGAGGTTAAAGCTGAGAATTGTTAAGGTGGTAATTCTTGTTCTGTGGTGTTTCCTTTGGAAAAACATTGTAAATCCTTTAATTTAACCTTAGAAGAAGCCTGCAAACCGGTTACTTTAACTCTTTAACCCTTTAACCCTTTGTGCGGTCTTAACATTGTGTTTACTCCCTTTGTCCTACGGGTCAGAAATGCCCCGCCCTACCAAAGCCCCAAAATAAAGCAACTTAATTGAATTTTAAATCCAAAATCTATTTTGTATGATGAAACCACCTGTTATTTATCTATTCAACTCAATTCAATACATTTTTTATCATGTATTTTTTGTTACACAATACAAAAAGACAATCACCAGTTTTCAGGATTACATTTTTTTTTTTTTTTTAACCACAAACCAACTGTCAGCTGGACCAACAGTTTTCTTGTTTTCTCAGGTTTCTTTTACATAATAAAGGTTTATTATTGCTATTATATAAATGTGAAGTAATTACTTCTGAATTAATTATATTGAAAGGGAAAAAAACAGTGAACTTTTTTCTGGTGTTTAAATGTTTTTATAATTCACGGGTCAAAAATGACCCATAAGACAATCTTTGTACCCTAGTGGTGTACAGCCCACATGGAAACATAAACAAAAATAAAGTGTGACTTTTTCTAATGATGGGGTCCCTTTAGGAAAAGTCAGAACAGTTCAAGTTGGAAAAAGATAGTTTAAGGTATTTTTTCTACAGCTAAACATGGTGGTGGCTCACTTTGGACCCGCAGGACAACAGGAGGGTTAAACAGGACAACAAGTAAACAGGAGGGTTAAAAGGTGACATCTTCTGGCCTTTTTAACAGTTTTATCTACAATTTTCTGAGGTCTTATTGAGATGTACGAGGGTGGAGCCTCTTTGGTGAGGTCAGCAGCTGCTCCTGAATAAAGTTTCCAAACAGAAAGAGATAATCTCTGACAGAACTGTGGGATTTTATCAGTTCAACCAGCCAGGCTTCAGCAGCTTGTTGGTGGGTTAGTTTCTGTGTGTCTGTACCATGGATGTATTAGATTATCTGGATAAGGGACCACAAAATGGCCGCCGTTGATTCCAACGGAGTTGCTCGCCTGGCGCATACTTCCGGGTTTGCTTCCTCGTTATGCGGCCCATAGAGCATGCGCAGTAGAGTCACCCCCCATGATGCTTTGGGGCCTCCCATCATGCCCCGGGGCGATGAGGACGTGCACGTACGTGCACATCACAGTGCACGTGCACAGCTGTGACGTCACGCTGGGAAAAGAGACTTTTCTGGGCATTAGAAAACTATGGGTCAAAAATCAGTGATAAAAATTACAATTAGACTAGCCTACTTCGCCGTCAATAATAATAACATAATTAGGCTATCTGCATAGGCTTACAATATGACAAAAAGAACTAAAAATAGGCCTAGATAAGGGAAAAGTGAGATTGTGCAGTCACATTCGTTTTCAAAACAGTAGCAGAAATAAAATTACCAAATGCAATACAAATAAAATAAGTTTAAATTGTGCTCAGGTCTAGCTTGGGAGGAGGTGACTCGCTGCTACGGTCCATACTGTTTATTCAGACGTACCAGCAGAATGTCTTCAAGCACCTTTTCGTTCAATGATGATCTTAACGGGGAAAGAATACATTTCAAACTCGAAGATGCCCGTTCGACACTGACTTGCGTGACAGGGAGAGGGATGACGCTCATAGCGAGCTTGTACAGGTCGGGGTTGGATACAGAATAGCTAGCCCAGTACTGAAACAGATCTTCGATGCGCTGGTGTCTCTTTTTTTTTCCATCAAAAGGTGCTCGATTTCGTCGTCAGATGAAGTCTGAGATCAAGTAGCGGAGCCGCTGGCTGCATTGCTTGGTTCTAGGTTCTGTATTGCCTCCCATGTACGGTGCAGGTGTATTTTCGCCTTCTCGGCCTGACATTCGGTCAAAAACAATCGATATCTAGGATTGAAGAATAAAGCAGCTATGAATTAGTGATGGGAAGTTCGGCTCTTTTCAGACTCCCAAACGGCTCTTTATTTAGGATGTTTTGTAGCCTATATTTTACCTTAACTTTGCAAATAAAAATCATGGTTTATGTGTTGAAAACCCTTTTGCTTTCAGTGTTTTTATGAGAGACCTTATAATTGCCTAATTCTTTGCATTTATTCTGTGACAAAACCACTTTTACATTTTACACTTTTACAAATTAACAATAAATTTCAAACAAATCCACAGAACAGAACCAAAACCAGAACCAAACTCCTTAATTCTCAGGTGAATACCGCATGCTGGTCCCATGCTGGCCAATCATAACAAAGCTCTGTAACCAGATCTGGGACTGAGCACTGAAAGTGAAACCTAAGCAGCGAATGGAAAAAAACTGAGAGTCGGCTCTCAGAGCCGATGCTTGTGCGCATGACCCATCACTACTGTGAATGCGTCATTGTCAAACAATGTGCTCTGGCGTGCTTTGATGCACTGGGCTACCTTTCTCGCAAAGGGGCTTGCTAGTTTTTCTGTGTCCAGTGAACATTTGAGCCACACGCCGTAGAACTCATCCACAGTTAGCTGATCAGACTGGAGACATTTAGTGCATCTATGTGCTGGGAACATATTCCCATTCAGATTCACTTAGATGTAGCTCGGGGATGGTTGGGGCCATGTCTTCACAAAAGGTCTTAAAGGTGGGATAGGGGTTCTTTTTCTGGAGCATTTTTTTTACATATTGCTTGAAATACTCTTCACACCCCCATTGCAACCAATTATTTAAAAGTTTTGACACAAAAATGAAAAGTTTTAGTGGCCTCTAGAACGAACAATCCAGGAAAAACAGTATCCAATCATACTGAACAGACTGTTAACGATGATTGGATTCTGATGCGTCTATCAAACTGCAATCTGCTCCTCCCTCCCCCTCCTTCCCCCTGTGCGCGTACCCTGCTCCATGAACGAATTACGCGTCCAGAAGCTTGGCAGGAAGCTAAACTAGAGCCAGCTTGGCTAGCACCTAGCATTATTAAACGGTTCATTATGATGTCCATCCATCCATCCATCATCTTCGGCTGGTCCGGGGATCGGGTCGCGGGGGCAGCAGCTTGAGCAAAGAGACCCAGACGTCTCTGTCCCCGGCCACTTCCTCCAGCTCTTCTGGGGGGACCCCGAGGCGTTCCCAGGCCAGCCGAGAAACATAGTCTCTCCAGCGTGTCCTGGGTCTTCCCCGGGGCCCCCTCCCAGTGGGACGGGCCCGGAACACCTCACCGGGGAGGCGTCCAGGAGGCATCCTAACCAGATGCCCGAGCCACCTCATCTGACTCCTCTGGATGCGGAGGAGCAGCGGTTCTACTCCGAGCCCCTCCCGGATGACCGAGCTTCTCACCCTATCTCTAAGGGAGAGCCCAGACACCCTGCGGAGGAAACTCATTTCGGCCGCTTGTATTCGCGATCTCGTTCTTTCGGTCACTAACCACAGCTCGTGACCATAGGTGAGGGTAGGAACATAGATTGACCGGTAAATCGAGATCATTATGATGTTGAAAGGCATTTTCTTACCTGTGAATCCGCCATGAGAAAAAGTTAGCAAAAGTTAGCCAAACCAATCGATGCTTGCTGTCAGAACAGCACTCGTGCACCTTCGTGCTCGTGAATAGGGGTGCCACGGTGTGAAATTTTCGGCTCACGGTTATTGTGACCAAAATTACCACGGTTTACGATATTATCTCGGTAATTTTTTTCGGTAGTTTTTTTTTTTTTAGTGTTAACATTAAGGTGACCAGGTTCACTGCACTATTTTCACTGTCTCATGGCATATCAAAGTTTAGCTATTCAACTTAGCTTAGAATGGCGTTTAGCGCCCATCTAAGAATGGTGAACACACTAGAGCCGGTGCATTGCTAATGTAATGTAAATGATTATTATCACGATTTAACATTATTGACAGTCGGATATAATTGTTACATTTCCCCTTTACCCGAAGGCAAAAGTTATTTCGAGCATTTCAGCTAAAACTATGTGTTAATATAACAAATATACCTTGCACTGGCTGTGCAGCTGCGGGTGATGGTCTCGTAGGTGAGTGATCAAATTGGATGTGTTGCTCCCTTTCGCGGATACCTTCCGCCGGCATGTCCTACACACGGGGGCACCGTCCTCCACCAGTTGCCCCTCAGAGTTTTTGAAATATCCAAAGTAGGACCACACTTCCGATTTTGTGCGCTTAGAAGGTGGAAAAATGGTACCATCGCGGCTTCCTTCTTCTGCTGCCATGCTTAAAGTGAGAGAGTGTGAGAAAAGAACCTCGACTAGTGGCGCCCGCGAACGTTCGAAAGTGTCACGTGTGCGGTGTAGAGCTCTAGTAACGCACCTAGATAACATTATGTTTTGAAATGCAAAGTATTTAGCGCAGTAACAGTGTAATACAGTGTAACCGTGGGAGTATTAGGGAAATGAAAGCTCTCCCGGTGTAACGGTGTGCGGTAAGGTAACCCACCGAGATATCACCGTGTTTTGAAATTCAGAAGGTTATCTCACCGTCAAAATATTTTAGCGCGGTTACTGTTACACTGGTAACCGTGACAGCCCTACTCGTGAACAAGCATTGCGCGTTCATGTACTCTAGAGGCGTGGCTTCGGGGGGAAAGCGAATAAAGGGGTTGGGACTTTTGACCTGTGTATTTTCAAAATGCAGCTTCGCTGGACTCAAAATCCAGGATCTCCTACCCTACCTTTAAGCTCGAGCAGCCGCTGGAGCATATCATGAGTGGAGTGCCAGCGAGTTGCACAATCCACAATTGCTCTCTTGTGCCCCATTCTCTTAAGAACACACACCACATTCTGCCAGCGCAATCGTTTTGCTACACGTCTTGCCTTTGCTATGATGTTGGACGCTTGTTTTAATGAATTGTCAACGGCCAACTGTAGAAGGATTAGCTCCTCCTGGTTGCCCACATCCTCCCGACCTCCTCCGTCTCCTCGCAGGTTGCATCTTCGTTGCTCACAGCTCTCTCTTGGATATCTGACAGTAAGCTCACGGCTTTGAACGTATTCGCCCCATTATCAGAAGTGACTGAATACACCTGTTGCAAGCTAATGTTATATTGATGCAAGACGTCCATCGCCACAGATGAGATGTACTCAGACGTGTGCCGTTCTGTCAGCTCTCTCACTGCCAGGGTCCGCAACACAACCCCCTTTCCTTTCCGTCAGAGTACTGCAGGTTGATACCCAGCACAGACCGGTCTCTACATGTTGCAGAATCTATTTTCAGCATCAGAAGCCTCCCGCTCAGTTCAGTCGCGAGCTTTTCCCTTTCGTCCTGAGCAATCCCTGACACCATATCACGAATGTTCGATGAATTGATTGTAACATTTTTTCCCATGGCGTTCTGTATTCCCGAATCTTCCATCAATGAAAAGGGTCTCCCGTTAACCGTGACCAGCTCTAAGCACGCCTCGCTGAGGGTTTCAGGGGTTAATGCCACTTGGACCTGTTTGGGCTTTTTCACTATGACCGAAATAAATTGCAGCATTCAATCCGTAACAACCAAACTAGCCAGCTAACATTAAGTCCTAAATTAATTGGCTATATAGCTAATGTTGGCTAGTTAGCTCACATTAACAGTGTAGATGCTGATTCTTGCTAGAAATGTCTAATAGAGAGAGCTATATTTGTAACCTTTTAGTGAGTTACTGCTAAGTTAACGTTATTATTGTGGACTCGGTTAATTCAACTCAGTTACCTTTGTTGATGTTTGATATAGCTCAGTTGCTTCCAAGCATCGCCTCTCGCTGGGGTGGCAGTGGATAAAGGAAGGGATTCGTGGCAGCTGCCTGCATTGAGCCTAGCGGGCAGCGAAGTGAACGCACAACCGGAAGTACGCTTTTTTTTTCCCTGACAAAGGCGACGCTTTTGTGAAATTTTATAAAATATATAGAGAACGAAAAAAAAAACCGTTATTAACCGGTTTTGTGGATTTCAGAATAACGTTTCTGTTCCGGAACAGTTGAAGACCATTTCGTTTTCGTTTCCGTTTCCGTTCCTTGAACCGGTTCGGAGCCCTGGATAAAACCAGATAAAACCTGATAAATAAAACCAGATAAAACCTGATAAATAAAACCAGATAAATAAAACCAGATAAATAAAACCAGATAAAACCAGATAAAACCTGATAAATAAAACCAGATAAAACCAGATAAAACCTGATAAATAAAACCAGATAAAACCTGATAAATAAAACCAGATAAAACCTGATAAATAAAACCAGATAAATAAAACCTGATAAATAAAACCAGACAAATAAAACCTTATAAAACCAGATAAAACCTGATAAACCTGCTGCTTCCTTTCTCCTGAAACATCAGCAGGACGGTGAGGGATGCTGTCGGCAGGACGCCCATCAGCCAGGCATTCATATGTTTTGCATCTGCTCCAGATAAATCATCACAGCAGCTTTTTTTCCCGCCGCTGTGCTGATTCATGTCATTTCCCACAACAATAAGTCACGCTGTCGCCGTAATTAGCAAACTGCGTTTAATCACACGCACAATTGATCCCAGGATAAGTGATGTTTCTGGGAATCTGCCCCCCGCCTGTTAATGGCTGCTGGCGGCAGCAGGGGGTCCCACTGCAGGCCGGCTCTTTATCAATAATTCTCTTTATCAATCATTCTCTTTATCAATCATTCTCTTTATCAATAATACTCTTTATCAATCATTCTCTTTATCTGGAGCCACACACCTCTGTGGGAAACAACAGGAAGACTCCAACATGTCCTCTGTGCAGGGCGGATTCTCCAGAGACTGAACATGCTGCCTCAGATTCCCCCTGTTCTCCTCTGCCTCTCTGTCTGATGCAGAAAAATGTGCAGAACTCTGATTAATTAGTCCCATCAGAGCTGGAGGAGTCTGAGATAAGAGGCTTCTCACGAAGCTGCAGATCCTCCTCAGCTGATCATCCCCAGCATCAACTCTGCAGCTCAAATCTTTGAGCCAGTATCTGTCTTCATGCTGTGCGTCTGGTCACAGAAATCACATTTATCTGAGCTAACAAAGACATAAACAGGTAAATCTGAAGGTTTCCTGTTAAAAAGGTTCACACTGGTAAAAGTTTTTTTGTCTTTTTTACAGTAAAATACGGTAAAAGCTGTGGCTGCCAGAACTTCAGCGTTAGAATTACAGTAAAAGATTTTTACAGTTACGGTAGATGTATAAGTGTTGCTGATCCTACGGTAATAAATGGTGTTTGATTTTACATTTTACTGTAAGAATTACTGTTTTTACCATTGAAAAACATCATGGTTTGTCCTAAAATTGACATTAAAATGATATAAACGTATAATTTTACGTTTAAAATGTATAAAATACGGGTTGTGCCATGAAATATGAAAAGATTTTACTGTTAAATTAAGTCTAAATTATAAAATACATATTTACCGTGTAAACGTGTCCCTAAATTACTGTATAAATGCAGGTTTTGTCTGTATTTTTAGACGGTAAAGTTCTGGCAGCTGCAGTTGCAGAACTTTACCGTAAAAATGAAACTATACTAAAAAATTATATATATAAATTATATCATTTATATATAATTATATATAAATATAAATGATTAAAAAAAAAAGACACTATACTATAACGGTAAAGGAGCACCAGTATTGCTGATTTCACAGTTAATTATTGTGTTTGAATCCATAGTGTTGCGTAAAAAAAACTTGTTTTGCTTAAAAATTAACATTAAAACATAAAAGAAAATGAAAGTGTGTGTCATGAAATATGAAAGGATTAACTGTAGATTTAAATTTATTAGAGCAGAAAAATAAAGTGTTACCAGTTTAACACGATATCAGTTGGTGTAACCCATCATTTCTCTGCTGACATTAACGGGATGGTCCCAGTACGCCCTTATTTTGGACAAAGGAAGCTGGATTTCTGTCCCAACTCGTTAAAAAATAACAGCTGTTTACTGTGATTGTGACCCGATGACTTTAAAAGAAGGACGAAACAAACCGAAAAGATTGACTCTGATCCTCCTAAAGAGTGAATGACGTCTTGGGTTGGAAAGTCTTACATTATTATTATTATTATTATGATTATTGTTATTATCATCATAATTATTACAATAATTATTATTATTATTATCATTATGATTATTATTATTATTATTATTATCATTATTATTGTCATTATTATTATTATTGTTGGTGTTATTATTATTATCAGAGGCAAACAGGAACAGTTTGCTTGTCTTGGCATTTATTCGTGTATCTGAGGCCTCTTTATGAGGGTTCATCTGACCCGTTTGGTTCTGAATGTGACTGCACCGCCTCATAGGTACTTCTGACTTATGAAGTCTTTTTTTTAAATAATTATGATTCCAATTAATTGAATTCCAATTGGCTTGAATTGGACTTTATTATCTAAGTGCCTTGAGATGATATTTGTTGTATTTGGCACTTTATAAATAAAAATTAATTGAATTGAATGGTGACAGATGATGGAAAACGCTCAGGAACAGAAGAAAGGCCGCCTGTCTTACATTATGATTTAAAGTGTTTGTTGGAGGGTGAATAAAGGATGAATAAAGGGTGAATAAAGGATGAATAAAGGAAGAATAAAGGGTGAATAAAGGATGAATAAAGGAAGAATAAAAGGTGAATAAAGGAAGAATAAAAGACGAATAAAGGATGAATAAAGGGAGGATAAAGGGAGGATGGAGGGGATGCATCCAGTTTCAGGGTTTCTGTCTCTTTAAGCTTGACTCAGACCAGTTAAAGTTAAAGTTCCATATTTAGGCCGGCTGACGCCTCGCTGGGCTTCATTTATCGGCTGTGGGTGTTTCTGAGCTTTTCCTTTGCTGAATAAAGCTGAACAGAGTCCCACAGGAGGAGAGATTCTGGATCTGCACACAGATCTGTGAGCTGCTTCAGGCTGCAGCTGAGCGCCGTGCACTGCTGCCGTGCACGCTGCTGCTGCCGTGCACGCTGCCGCCGTGCACTGCCGCCGTGCACGCTGCCGCCGCCGTGCACGTTTCTTTCTGTGGGTCGTATATTTAAGGTAAACTCAAGTTATTGTGTTAGAAACCTCTTTAACTTGTTTTATTTCTCAAACAGCTGCCTCAGTGTTGGGGGGGAATCCCGCTGAGGTGGTCCGGCTCAGAGCTGAGGTATTTATCTGTGGATTCAGGGTCATGTGATCATGTGATCAGCTGTGACCTGCAGCAGGTGGGCTCTGAGGGGGGGCCCTGAGGGGGGGCGGCCCACCGTCCACATGGAGAAAGTCCGTCTGCTGCCTCCTGCAGAGTTAGTTTCCTCCAGGCTGCTCTCAGCCCGTCAGCAGCAGGTGGGCTCGGCCCCCCGGGGTATTTATCTCTCGGTTCCCCGGGGGTATTTATCTCTCGGTTCCCCGGGGTATTTATCTCTCAGCCCCCCGGGTATTCATCTCTCGGTTCCCCGGGGGTATTCATCTCTCGGTTCCCCGGGGGTATTTATCTCTCGGTTCCCCGGGGGTATTCATCTCTCGGTTCCCCGGGGTATTTATCTCTCGGTTCCCCGGGGTATTTATCTCTCGGCCCCCCGGGGTATTTATCTCTCGGCTCCCCGGGGTATTCATCTCTCGGTTCCCCGGGGTATTTATCTCTCAGCCCCCCGGGGTATTTATCTCTCGGTTCCCCGGGGGTATTTATCTCTCGGCCCCCGGGGTATTTATCTCTCGGTTCCCCCGGGGTATTCATCTCTCGGTTCCCCGGGGGTATTTATCTCTCGGCCCCCGGGGGTATTTATCTCTCGGTTCCCCGGGGGTATTTATCTCTCGGCCCCCGGGGTATTTATCTCTCGGTTCCCCGGGGGTATTTATCTCTCGGTTCCCCGGGGGTATTTATCTCTCGGCCCCCGGGGTATTTATCTCCCAGGGACTGCGGAGCGTAAATATCCTGAGCGTCCTGCAGCAGGCACACAGCTGGACCTGCAGCTTTAAGGCTTCAATAGAAAGAGTTTTTCTCCACTTTCTTCCTTTAAAGTTCTCCAGGGAGCAGAGAGGAAGCCATTTTGTTTTTCTCTTTTCACCCTGAAGGAGCAGGTCTGTCCAGGTTTAAAGTTCTGAGAGACATCACGCTGAGACGTTGGAGCTCATCTTATGGACTGTATGTCCACAGGGCGCCTCCCGTCCCTTTAACAGGAGGCAGAGGAGGCCCGTTTTAACCCACAGCTCCTGAACGCATCACTCAGACCCCCCGCCGTCAGCTGCACGGCGGCCTGTGGCGAGCTCATGGCTGCAGTGACATCACAGACGCCAGCGCAGCCTGGAGGGCAGGAACGTGTCGGCTGGAGGTCATGGAGCTGCCCCGGGGCAGGAAACAAACGAGGCCGGCCCGGACAGACGTGCTCCCCTCTGAGCGAGGAGGCGGTGGGGGAGGCGGTGGGGGAGGCAGCGGGGGAGGCGGCGGGGGAGTTACCTGCCCCGGCCCGGGAGCTGACCTTCCTAGTTTCCTGTTTTAGGTTGTTTCATGTCTTGGTTTTTGAGTTCATGTTTAGTTTTGCCATGTTTTCCCCTCAGTCCCCATGTTCTGATCATTAGTTTCACTCACCTCACCTGTATTCATCGTCCCCAGCTGCTGCACTCACTCACCTCACCTGTATTCATCGTCCCCAGCTGCTGCACTCACTCACCTCACCTGTGTTCATCGTCCCCAGCTGCTGCACTCACTCACCTCACCTGTATTCATCGTCCCCAGCTGCTGCACTCACTCACCTCACCTGTATTCATTGTCCCCAGCTGCTGCACTCGCTCATCAAACACTCCCAGGTCACCATTTAGTTTCCAGGCTCCCTTTCAGTTTGTGATTTCTTTCCCCGATCTCACCGTTCCCTTCCTGCCTCGCCACAACTTCAGGTAAGTGGTTTTTCATGCCAAGTCTTTTGTTTTTCTTGTCACAGTTCTGTTCAGGTTTGTGATCCCACGGTTTAGCGTTACCATCCGGCTCAGCCTTTTGTTAAACCCTGTTTAGTGAATAAAGACAGTTTGCTTTACACCTCTGGAGTCCTGCCCCCCCCGCACGCTGACATGCTCATAAAGACACATTTATACGTGAACTCTGGGACGTTTCTTTAGCTGTTACAGCTGTTTATCATCATGTTGTTATTCTGCTCACTTCCTGCCTTAATGTTTGAGAAGTTCTGATCAGAGCACAAAGTCATCCAGGCTCTCTGGGGGCGGCCATGTTGGGCACTGGTTGCTATGGTGATTCCCACCGACCTGTGTGGAAACTATAAGTTGGGTTGGAAAGGTTCTGTAACTGTGAGCAGCAGAACCCTCTTTCCTGTCCTCTGACCCCAGCTGGTTCTGGTTCTGATGGTTTGTTCCTGTTCAAAGGCAGTTTTTCCTCCCACAGTCGCCTCCTGCAGCTCAGGATTGGACCAGATTGGATCATACTGGTTCAGATTGGATCATACTGGTTCAGATTGGATCAGATTGGATCATACTGGTTCAGATTGGATCATACTGGTTCAGATTGGATCAGATTGGATCATACTGGTTCAGATTGGATCAGATTGGATCATACTGGTTCAGATTGGATGGGGAAATGTGTTTCTGGAACACTGGAATGCAGTACTGGTGCTCCGCAGGGTACTGTTTTGGCTCCTTTTCTTTTCACCCTGTACACATCAGACTTCAGGTACAACTCAGAGTCCTGCCACATTCAGAAGTATTCTGATGATACGGCTGTTGTGGCATGTGTGCATGGTGGACAGGAGAAGGAGTACAGGGACCTTGTGGAGGCCTTTACTGACTGGACCAAAAAATGTCTTCTCCTGAACACCACCAAGACCAAAGAGCTGGTGGTGGATTTCAGGAGATCTAAAACCCCATACCAGTCAGTCTGCATTGATGGAGGGGAGATAGAGACTGTTCAGACCTGCAGATACCTGGGGGTGGTGCTGGATAATAAACTGGAGTGGTCTGCCAACATAGACGCAGTGTACAGGAGGGGCCAGAGCCGTCTCTTCTTCCTGAGACGGCTCAGGTCCTTCAGTGTCTGCAGTGATATGATGAGTATGTTTTATCACACTATCATTGAGAGTGCACTGCTCTATGCTGCTGTCTGCTGGGGGAGTTGCACTACAGACACAAACTGTAGGCGCCTGGACAAACTGGTGAAAAAGGCTGGTTCTGTTGTAGGCAGAACGCTGGACCCTCTCGGTGCTGTGGTGGAGCAACGGATGAGGAGGAAGTTAGATTCTGTGATGGAGAATAATAAACATCCTCTCCACAGCATCCTGCAGGACAGAGGAGCAGCTGCAGTGAGAGGCTGCAGGACAGAAGAGCAGCTCCAGTGAGAGGCTGCAGGACAGAGGAGCAGCTGCAGGACAGAGGAGCAGCTGCAGGACAGAGGAGCAGCTGCAGGACAGAGGAGCAGCTGCAGCGAGAGGCTGCAGGACAGAGGAGCAGCTCCAGCGAGAGGCTGCAGGACTGAGGAGCAGCTGCAGGACTGAGGAGCAGCTGCAGGACAGAGGAGCAGCTGCAGGACAGAGGAGCAGCTGCAGGACAGAGGAGCAGCTGCAGGACAGAGGAGCAGCTGCAGGACAGAGGAGCAGCTGCAGTGAGAGGCTGCAGGACTGAGGAGCAGCTGCAGTGAGAGGCTGCAGGACAGAGGAGCAGCTGCAGTGAGAGGCTGCAGGACTGAGGAGCAGCTGCAGGACAGAGGAGCAGCTGCAGGACAGAGGAGCAGCTGCAGGACAGAGGAGCAGCTGCAGGACAGAGGAGCAGCTGCAGGACAGAGGAGCAGCTGCAGTGAGAGGCTGCAGGACTGAGGAGCAGCTGCAGTGAGAGGCTGCAGGACAGAGGAGCAGCTGCAGGACAGAGGAGCAGCTGCAGGACAGAGGAGCAGCTGCAGTGAGAGGCTGCAGGACTGAGGAGCAGCTCCAGTGAGAGGCTGCAGGACAGAGGAGCAGCTGCAGGACAGAGGAGCAGCTGCAGGACAGAGGAGCAGCTGCAGTGAGAGGCTGCAGGACAGAGGAGCAGCTGCAGCGAGAGGCTGCAGGACAGAGGAGCAGCTGCAGCGAGAGGCTGCAGGACAGAGGAGCAGCTGCAGGACAGAGGAGCAGCTGCAGGACAGAGGAGCAGCTGCAGTGAGAGGCTGCAGGACAGAGGAGCAGCTGCAGGACAGAGGAGCAGCTGCAGGACTGAGGAGCAGCTCCAGTGAGAGGCTGCAGGACAGAGGAGCAGCTGCAGGACAGAGGAGCAGCTGCAGGACAGAGGAGCAGCTGCAGTGAGAGGCTGCAGGACAGAGGAGCAGCTGCAGCGAGAGGCTGCAGGACAGAGGAGCAGCTGCAGCGAGAGGCTGCAGGACAGAGGAGCAGCTGCAGCGAGAGGCTGCAGGACAGAGGAGCAGCTGCAGGACAGAGGAGCAGCTGCAGTGAGAGGCTGCAGGACTGAGGAGCAGCTCCAGTGAGAGGCTGCAGGACAGAGGAGCAGCTGCAGCGAGAGGCTGCAGGACAGAGGAGCAGCTGCAGCGAGAGGCTGCAGGACAGAGGAGCAGCTGCAGCGAGAGGCTGCAGGACAGAGGAGCAGCTGCAGCGAGAGGCTGCAGGACAGAGGAGCAGCTGCAGCGAGAGGCTGCAGGACAGAGGAGCAGCTGCAGCGAGAGGCTGCAGGACTGAGGAGCAGCTGCAGCGAGAGGCTGCAGGACAGAGGAGCAGCTCCAGTGAGAGGCTGCAGGACAGAGGAGCAGCTGCAGGACAGAGGAGCAGCTGCAGGACAGAGGAGCAGCTGCAGTGAGAGGCTGCAGGACAGAGGAGCAGCTCCAGTGAGAGGCTGCAGGACAGAGGAGCAGCTGCAGTGAGAGGCTGCAGGACAGAGGAGCAGCTGCAGTGAGAGGCTGCAGGACTGAGGAGCAGCTCCAGTGAGAGGCTGCAGGACAGAGGAGCAGCTGCAGTGAGAGGCTGCAGGACAGAGGAGCAGCTGCAGCGAGAGGCTGCAGGACAGAGGAGCAGCTGCAGTGAGAGGCTGCAGGACAGGAGCAGCTGCAGCGAGAGGCTGCAGGACAGATGAGCAGCTGCAGAGAGAGGCTGCAGGACTGAGGAGCAGCTGCAGTGAGAGGCTGCAGGACAGAGGAGCAGCTGCAGCGAGAGGCTGCAGGACAGAGGAGCAGCTGCAGCGAGAGGCTGCAGGACAGAGGAGCAGCTGCAGTGAGAGGCTGCAGGACTGAGGAGCAGCTGCAGGACAGAGGAGCAGCTGCAGTGAGAGGCTGCAGGACAGAGGAGCAGCTGCAGTGAGAGGCTGCAGGACAGAGGAGCAGCTGCAGTGAGAGGCTGCAGGACTGAGAGCTTCAGGAGGGCCTTTGTTCCCACAGCCAGAAGGCTTTATAACAGTGACTGCTGAGTTCTTCTCAAATTGATTGATTGGTTTTTATTTATTTGTTTATTTTGCCATTTAGTCATTTATTATTATTTAGTTAGTAGTTTAATTATTATTGTTGTTTTATTGTTGTTGTTAACATTGTAAATATTTTAAAAAATGTTGAGCTACTTGACGAATTTGAATTTCCCCCATTGGGGGATAAATAAAGTATTTTTCTATTCTATTGGATCAGATTGGATCATACTGGATCATACTGGATCAGATTGGTTCAGATTGGATCAGATTGGATCAGATTGGATCATACTGGATCATACTGGATCAGATTGGTTCAGATTGGATCATACTGGATCAGATTGGATCAGATTGTTTCAGATTGTTTCAGATTGGTTCAGATTGGATCAGAGGGATGTTTCAGCCTGCTGGTTTTAGCTCAGCTCCTGTTTTCAAACGGCTGTGTGAACCGGACTCATCTGGAACGTAATGAACTGGAGTCTGATGAACTTGGACTGAAGTAAACCTTTGAGGAGCCCTGATGAGATCTGCTGTGATGTGGA
Source organism: Odontesthes bonariensis (assembly GCF_027942865.1). Taxonomy (NCBI): domain Eukaryota; kingdom Metazoa; phylum Chordata; class Actinopteri; order Atheriniformes; family Atherinopsidae; genus Odontesthes; species Odontesthes bonariensis. Next base: position 198,401 of record NC_134522.1, on the reverse strand, counting down.
GCTTTTAAATGAGTGAATGCAGCGCTGCATCCAGAAACATGACGCTGAGCCCTTCTGTAGCTCATCTGATTAAAGCTAAAACATTACTGAACAGAACATGAGGACAGAGTTCAGCCCTCTGTGGTTTGAACATTTCCTCCGTCAGTTCAATGATTCACCAGGATGCAGCAGATGAACTAACAGCTGTTGGCTCAAAGCAAACGTTTAAAGGTGGAAGACTCCATCAGAGGTTCGGTCCTCAGAAACAGAGTTTCACTGTTAAATGGACTCTTTGTTGGGCTTTAACCAGCAGAACTGTTCTGTCCGGCTGAAGCAGAACCGGGCCCGCGGGTCCTGATGATGTCATCAAAGCCATCAGAAGGAAGCTGTTATCAGACCCTCATGAGCCCCTGGACCGGACCAGCTGAGCCGAGCTGAGCCGGACTGAGCCGGGCTGAGCCGGGCTGAGCCGGGCTGAGCCGGGCTGAGCCGAGCTGAGCCGAGCAGAGCCGAGCAGAGCCGGGCTGAGCCGGACTGAGCCGAGCTGAGCCGGGCTGTGCCGGGCTGAGCCGGACTGAGCCGGACTGAGCCGGGCTGAGCCGGACTGAGCCGAGCTGAGCCGAGCTGAGCCGGGCTGAGCCGGGCTGAGCCGGGCTGTGCCGAGCTGAGCCGAGCTGAGCCGAGCTGAGCCGGGCTGAGCCGGGCTGTGCCGAGCTGAGCCGGACTGAGCCGGGCTGTGCCGAGCTGAGCCGAGCTGAGCCGGGCTGAGCCGAGCTGAGCCGGGCTGTGCCGAGCTGAGCCGAGCTGAGCCGGGCTGAGCCGAGCTGAGCCGAGCTGAGCCGGACTGTGCCGAGCTGAGCCGAGCTGAGCCGAGCTGAGCCGGACTGAGCCGGACTGAGCCGAGCTGAGCCGAGCTGAGCCGGACTGTGCCGAGCTGAGCCGAGCTGAGCCGAGCTGTGCCGAGCTGAGCCGAGCTGAGCCGGACTGAGCCGAGCTGTGCCGAGCTGAGCCGAGCTGAGCCGGACTGAGCCGAGCTGAGCCGGGCTGAGCCGAGCTGTGCCGAGCTGAGCCGAGCTGTGCCGAGCTGAGCCGAGCTGAGCCGGGCTGAGTCGGGGTGTGCCGAGCTGAGCCGGGCAGAGCCGGGCTGAGCCGGGCAGAGCCGGGCTGAGCCGGACTGAGCCGAGCTGAGCCGAGCTGAGCCGAGCTGAGCCGGGCTGAGCCGGGCTGTGCCGGGCTGAGCCGAGCTGAGCCGGGCTGAGCCGGGCTGAGCCGAGCTGTGCCGAGCTGTGCCGGGCTGAGCCGGGCTGAGCCGGGCTGAGCCGGGGTGTGCCGAGCTGACACAAACACTAACATCAGATACTCGCTCATTAGGGTCATTTTGCAGACACTTTTATCCAAAGCGACTTACAATCAGTGTGTTCCACATCGGTAGGCAAAAATCATAAGTGCATTTCCTTCCAAAACCAAACAGCTAAGAGCAGAACTAGTGCAGCGTAAGTGCGGTAAGTTAGGTACCGAGACAGATGGGAAGACAGTTTAGGAAACAGATCAGTGCGTAAGGAGCTGGGAGGAAACAGGTGATGTCCTCAGAGGGCGGATCTGGGTAGAGTTTCCTGCAGAGATGGGTTTGCAGCCTGTGGCCAAAGATGTGAACCCCAACTCTAAACACAGCCATTAACCCTAACCCAACAATACTATTGTACGGACACCTAAATGAGCAGTTAGAAACATTTTGATCACTTCAAGTCACTGTTTTCCTCAAACCTTCATTCCATTACAAAAATAAACTTTCTGCAGGAAACCACCTGCCCTCTCTGAGGTTCTCTCAGGTGTGTCACACTCAGCTCACCGGGCGTTCTTTCAGGGCGCCGTGAGGAACGCCGTGAAAGACCTTAAAGCTGCAGTCGGCAGGTTTTCAAAATTGCGAGTCTAAAGTCGGAAAATTCGAACTGATACAACTTTCAGGTCCCTCCCCCAACCTCTAACAAGCTCCGAATCGCCCCCCAAACCCCTCCCCCTCTGTGGACGAGGATGTGCACGTGAGTTCACACCAGTGTGAGCGCACACAAGCTGGGGCAGACTCACGCTCAGCAGCGTGTGCACAAGCTGTGATTGACAGGTAGGATTCCTCCACCCTAACTTGATTGGTTAAAAACAGCCGGGAGCGCTCGGTTTTTGCAAGCATGATTACAGGCTTCAGAGGGAGCTACATCTCTGTGTGATGACTGATACCACATCAGTAAAACCAGGTTGTGTCCCACCCCTACAGCCCTGGGGGGGTCCCGCAGGGTTTAATTCTCGGGCTTTTTTTGTTTTCACTTGACTTCCTCTTGGGTTCCATCTTGAGAGTCCTCTCACATTTAGTTTTTAAACCTGGTTTGGAACACACTTGTTTTCTTTTGACAACATGAGTTGCTGCCGTGTACCTTTGTGTTCCTCGTTCCCTGCGTATTATGTTTCGTTCTTATTATGAGCTGCGCTTTGGTTGACTGTGTCGTCCTTAAACGTGCTTTAAACCTCCTCCAGATGCCTGAATCTACAGCTTCAGGTTGTGTTTGAAGTATTTTCTCCCAAAGTAACTGTTGGGTTAAAAAACTAAACTTTTCAGCTTCAGGTGTTTCAGTTCCTGTGGAGTCAACGAGTGGGAATACGAGCAGCTCCGCTCCCACGAATACATCAAAACCAGCCGAGCCCCTCACCGTCTCTGACAGGCTGGAGAGTCTAATGAGCACAAGATCTGCTTTGGGCCGCCCGTCCTGACCGGGGAGGCCATTTAAAGTGGGCTGTGGCCCTGGGGCAGAGCTGAAATATTCAACAATGTGGAACTCAGAGCAGGAAGAGCTCGGGACAGTTCCCGGGGTATTCTCTCACAGAAATGAGGGGAGACGTATTGAGGCTAAGAATGAAGTCTGTGAGCAAAGAAAACTTCTATTTTCCTTCCACCTGCTGGTGTTCAGCAGATATAAGATGCACAGAAGCTCTTTAAAACACTCGTGCATACATTCATCATGCAGGGAGATGATTTCTGTGACAGAGTTCCCACTTCACACAGAATAAAAGTGCTCAGAATGGATGATGAATACAGTGACAGGCAGGAGCTGAAGGGAGCTAACAGTGTGAAACATTTCCCATCATCCCTGGGAAAGAATGAGTTATGTGTAATAATATTAAGATAAATTATACAGCCCCGCAGAGTAATTATGAGGCTTTTATCTACAGTTTTTATGCAACAAGATGTAGAAACATGAACTAAAGCATGTTTCCCTTCAGAGGGTAAAACAGTTTCCTCCTCCTCCGAGGTAACAAACCGGTAACTACGGCAACATGAAGGGATGCTTACAGACAGAGGGACAATAGTTCCTGAGACACGTGATGCTGTAATGAAAGTGAGGAGTTCCTATCAGTCCTGATCCAGAGTCCTGATATTCACTTTAAAGCTGCTCAGAACTGAACTAACTCTGGTTCTGCCTCAGATTCTGGGTTTATGTTCATGTTGGAACATGTTTCAGTGAATCTCTGCAGCTGTTACCATGGAAACATCTGCAGATATTCACTTTAAAGCTGCTCAGAACTGAACTAACTCTGGTTCTGACTCAGATTCTGGGTTTATGTTCATGTTGGAACATGTTTCAGTGAGTCTCTGCAGCTGTTACCATGGAAACATCTGCAGATATTCACTTTAAAGCTGCTCAGAACTGAACTAACTCTGGTTCTGCCTCAGATTCTGGGTTTATGTTCATGTTGGAACATGTTTCAGTGAATCTCTGCAGCTGTTACCATGGAAACATCTGCAGATATTCACTTTAAAGCTGCTCAGAACTGAACTAACTCTGGTTCTGCCTCAGATTCTGGGTTTATGTTCATGTTTGAACTAGGGCTGTAGCGATACACTAATCTCACGATTCGAAACACTTGCATCATTTCCTGGGGTAAAAAGAAGGGACGGTGTGATTTGACATGAATTATCTCCGATTGGACCGGTGGTCCGACCTTTGAACCGGAAGGACAACACAGCCAGACAAACAGAAACAAACGTGAGAGCTGTGCACTTTATAACATTTTTATGAACTCATTTATCACTGTTTTGTAGAATGTGACCCCCTGGCATTGTGTTGTATTACCTTAATGTTCTGTGTTTTCACTCATAACGTCTGACTTTTCAATAAAGTTTGCTTTAAAAAAATTAATAAAAAAAAAAATAAATAATAATCGATACGAAATATCGATATGTATCGCAGTATGGATAAAATGGCTCAGCCCTAGTTTGAACATGTTTCAGTGAATCAGCTGCTTCCTGTTTTTATGGAAACATGTAAAGAAATGAAGCTGAATCAGAACTTTATTTACAGACCCACACCTAACTTCAGAACTAACCTTTTAATATTAATTTTTCCATTTAGTTTTACTCAGTGAGGACATCAGATTTTAAAGTCTGCTCTCTCCACCACAGTGAGTCGTTCAGTTTATTCATTAACTGGTACAGAAAACGAGTTCAGCTGCTTTCTGTCTCCTCTTCCCCTAACCCGTCCAGAACCACAGCAGCTGTAAACATGCAGCTCACCAGCATGCAGAAAGCAGAAAGCAGACAGCAGACAGGGTTAGTGTTGCTGTAAACATGCAGCTCACCAGCACGCAGACAGGGTTAGTGTTGCTGTACACATGCAGCTCACCAGCATGCAGAAAGCAGAAAGCAGAAAGCAGACAGGGTTAGTGTTGCTGTAAACATGCAGCTCACCAGCACGCAGACAGGGTTAGTGTTGCTGTAAACATGCAGCTCACCAGCATGCAGAAAGCAGAAAGCAGAAAGCAGACAGGGTTAGTGTTGCTGTAAACATGCAGCTCACCAGCACGCAGACAGGGTTAGTGTTGCTGTAAACATGCAGCTCACCAGCACGCAGACAGGGTTAGTGTTGCTGTAAACATGCAGCTCACCAGCACGCAGACAGGGTTAGTGTTGCTGTACACATGCAGCTCACCAGCATGCAGACAGCAGACAGGGTTAGTGTTGCTGTAAACATGTTAACATCAGAGGCTCTGACAGGCAGAGGCAGAGGGGAAGGCCCCTGGACCGTCTGACTGAGGGTCTGAAACGATGCTGGCAGCACTCGGGAGGATTTCTGCCAGCGAGCGGGAGCATGAAATCTTTAATTAAAGCTTCAGTCTCCATCAGCACAGCCGCTGCCAGCTGAATAATTCTCCCTTTATTAGCCCAGAGTTGTGTCTGCCTCAAGATAGAGAAGCCAAAACGCTCCGCTGCTGCTCATGTGTGAAACGAACAGAATGAAGCAGCGACTCGTAAACACTGACGTGCATTCAGAGAGGAAGTCACAGCACTGGGCCTCTGTTTCCTCCTGTGGGTCTGATAACGTTCCCAGGAGGAAAAGGTGGCTCAGAGACGCCCTCAGAGTCAGTTTCTGCCTGATAAACCTCAGCTCACAGGTTCTGATGTCAGATGTGGGTTGGCAGGACACGGATGTGGACTCCAGAGTTTATGGCAAAAATTGAGTTTATTCAAAAAAACGCTCTCTGAACTCTAGGGGCGCTAGCTCTGCTAGCTCTGGCTCTCTGGACTCTGTGGACTGTGGTGTTGGAGAGGTGAAGGAGGATAATGAGAATCTGTAACTTCCACAGAGGACTGAGGTTTCTGTCAGTTTGAGTCTGAACAACAGAAACAGCTCCTGCTCATCCTGATGGTTTAATGGAGTTTAATGTTCTGCTGCTGGAGGCCAATCAGTGAAGCAGCTCTCATCTCAGACCTGCTCTCTGTCCCGCTGGGTAAATCAGTGTAATGTGCAAACTGCTGCAGAGTGATGCCAGACATCATGTCCTGGAGTTTCATCTGACTCTAATTAGCTGCTGACATGATGCGGGAGGCACCGAGGAAGCAGGAGAAACCGAGGATCCGTTTGGAACGGTCCGATGCTGAGGTGGAGATGAGCAGCAGAATGACTCACACACTGACACCAGGTTTAAATCCTCCAAATGGTTCTGAAAGTTGGGTTGATGTTCTGATGTTTCAGCTCTCAGTCTTCCTCACTTCTCTGGTTCTGGGAATAAATCCTCCTGCTGCAGAACTTTCTTCGTCTTCAGCAGAAAGATGGAGCAGGGCGGCTTAATATCATTGCACCATCTTTTTTTTAATTTATCTTTCGAGCAAATTCGTTTGTTAATTACTAAATAACTAAAGTCAATGTTTCTTCTTCTGTTACCGCAACAACCCTACGATGGAGAGTAAAACATGAGAAATAAAAGTGAGAGCCAAGCGTTTGGTGTGTTGTTACCCCGCTGACCTCTGACCTCTGACCCTTCCAGGGTATCTGCAGTAACTCTGACAGGAGGAGACCCCCCAGCAGGCTGGACCCTAACCCCACCTTTAAAGAGGACCAATGAGCTGATGAAGCTCCGGGTGAACTGGATCCTGCTTCTGATAGAGAACAGCTGAGATTTATCTTCTGGTTATATTTACTGTAATATGTTCTTTTCATTTTAAAAGGGAAAATCTGATTCACTTTGGATTGATATGGCAGCGATCCACCAGGAAACAGCTCAGTCTCACTGCACAGATATAGCCTCAGGAACAGAGTTTAGGGCTTAAAGTGTGATTTAATCCTGAATATTCACAACAAACACAGTTTTAAAGTGAGTCCAGCCTCAGCCTGCAGCTGTTAGATCATCAGCCTGCTGCATTTCCCTTTAAAACAGAGAAACTGGAGCTGCTGCTTTTACTGCCAAACCGTCTCTGCTGAACATTTATTCCTGTCGTACAGCATCGAGTCCCACGAAGAAGAAAAGTCTCTGACATGATAAATACAGATTAATGAGGCGGGTTGTGCACGTGTGCAGAGATCTCAGCTCAGCGTTAGACAGAAGAGGACTGAAACCGCTCTGTGTTTGCGTCACTTTGACAAACAAAATCACCCGAAACCTTTAAACTCGCCCGAAACCTTTAAACACGCCTGAAACCTTTAAACACGCCCGAAACCTTTAAACTCGCCTGAAACCTTTAAACTCGCCCGAAACCTTTAAACTCGCCTGAAACCTTAAAACTCGCCTGAAACCTTAAAACTCGCCCGAAACCCTTAAACTCGCCCGAAACCTTTAAACTCGCCCGAAACCTTTAAACTCGCCCGAAACCTTTAAACTCGCCCGAAACCTTAAAACTCGCCTGAAACCTTTAAACTCGCCTGAAACCTTAAAACACACCTGAAACCCTTAAACTCGCCCGAAACCTTTAAACTCGCCCGAAACCCTTAAACTCGCCTGAAACCTTTAAACTCGCCTGAAACCTTTAAACTCACAGAACTATCTTCAGCTCAGCGTCAGCTGCCCCGGCAGACACCGACCACAGGAGGATGCACAGTGATGAATCCTCTTTATCGCCCATTTAGGATGAGTTTCAGCCCAAAGAAACGTCTTTATTTCCACCGCACATGCTCGGCTTGCTTCCCTTTCCTCCCTCCAGCTGGAAGATGACAGACTACTCCCACAGACACGGACCTAAAATAATCTGAAGGCAGAAAAGGTTTCCTGAGAATCTGTGGGCGAGCTGTGAGTCCTGACACATCTGTGTGCCGTTCCACTCAGGAACTCTGCGCCGTGTGATGAAGTCCAGAGTCCAGACTAAACATGGAGAAGCAGCATTTAGCTGTTCTGCTGCCAACAAGTGGAACAAACTGCCAGTGGAGATTAAACTTTCACCAAATGGAGACATTTTTAAATCCAGGTTAAAAACATTTCTGTTCTAATGTCTATGCATGAAATCTGCACGCTATCTTTGAACTTATCTGGACTGTTGCTTGTTTTTAAATTCATTTAAATGATTTTATTTGTTTCTCTTTATATTATTTTATGTATTTTAATGCTTCTTCCACTCCCTGCTGCAATGCTTTTATTTTACATAAAGCACTTTGAACTGTTTGTACATGAAATGTGCTATATAAGTAAATTTGACTTAATTTTGATGAATATCTGTGATTACAGCCCCTCAGACCCTGAAGCCACAGCGTCGGCCTCGGTGTTCGCACGTTTCCAGCTGTGTGAAACCTCTCCCAGCTGGAGGTAAATCTCACAGCAGCAGCTCCTCTTTCCTCCTCATTTCCCTCAAACAGCTAAACGGGGCGTAATTCAGCCAGAAATAATGAATCTCTTCCCTGTAACGACATGGATTTGATCTGGAATCAGCTGACCGCCTCGCCCTCATGCGGGGGCCGGCGCTCCGCTCATGAAGAAGCCCCCCCCGGCCCCCCATCCTGGCCCCCCACCCCGGCCCCCCGGGCTGCAGGTGAGATTAAATGTGACGGCGGGGTAATGGAGGCACCAACGCCATGACAGCACATCCAAAGGTCGCGGCCCCGGCACGTTCCTAATCTGCTGGAAATGTCAACGAGATAACCTCGGGTCCAAATAAGGGCGCGACCACGCCAGCATGCTGATGAGCCGGGGGGCCGGGGTGGGGGGGCCGGGGCGTCTGATTGGCTGATGTGATCCTCTGTCACAGCGACTCATCCTCAGACCGTCACATTCAGCAACACGTTTGTTACAAAGCTCAGAGAGGTTATTCAGCTTTTTTTTCAGGTTATTCAGCTGATTTCTGTGGAGCTTTAAAGGGAATAAACCCGAGATAAAAGATGTTTCGTCTTATTCCCTGAGTTAGTTTCCTGGTTTTGTTCCTCTCTTTATGCATCCATCTGAGCCCCGGGCCCCGGACCCCCCCAGCCCCCTTTGCACCTCCCAGAATAGACCGGCCTGGGCGAGCCGGCGGGCCTGATTACACTCTGCACATTTATCAGTTTCCAGGGCGATCATTACCCCCCCGGGGGGCCGTTGTGGATCCGCTGTGGCATCTGACAGCTGCGGGGCAGTTTCAGATTATTTATAATGACGGCAGCTCCTCAGAAAAGTGTTACAGCGACACACAGACGGACCGATGTGGGAGAGGACTGAGTTCCTCTTTTCACCCTCAGATAGGTCCGATCCTGAAGGAGCCGGATGTCACCGAAGGATTCAGTCTAAGCAGGAAGATTTAACTGAATCTGGTGAATTATGTCACATGATGAAGGATCGAAGCACTTTTATAACCAAACAGACTGAAAGATAAGAGTGTGCCAGGGTGGATGAATGGATAGAGGAAGTATATTCAGAGATCCAGAAGAATCCAGCAGGTGCTCCAAACTTATGAGAAGTGGAACATAGTTAAAGAGGGAGGTGACATCCTGAATAACCAGGGATGGGAATTGATAAGATTTTTACGATTCCAATTCCATTTTTGATTCTGCTTAACGATTCGGTTCTTTGTCGGTTCCCTTATCGATTCTCATTTGGAGAAAAAGGACAACAAACTGGTCGATTAGCATCAACTTTGTTTAGTTTAGAAGTAACACGAGTCATGACCTCACAAACCCAACAACGCTGAGGTCCACATTGGTCTATCCTGGCCTGGGTAATTTAACTCTTCCTGCTCTGGTGAAAGGAGAAGCTGGAGGTAGAGGTGAACTGGGGGTAGTACCACCAGCCTCTGGCTCTGAGCCAGTCAGGCTCTGTCTCTCATGATTTCATCTAAATGTAATGCCTGAGAAGGCATTCATTTAACCTTAACCGTTACTAACAGCAGCTTTTACAATCAGGCAAATGGAGCTAACATGATAGGCAGTGTTTGTTAGTTAGTTAGTTACCTGCAGTGTTAGCCGAGGACATGCTAACGTTGCTAACGTTGCTAACGTTGCTAACGTTGCTGGGTTCAGATTCACCAACGTTAGTCCGGAGCGGATCGAAAACGCGACATACATTCATAGTTATTGCATGTTGGTAGTATTTCCTCCCTTTGGTGAAATATTCACTTTGCAAGTTGCCCTGTTGTCGTCTTTTTAGGGATGTGTAACCAAACTTTCGAGCGTTTGTACCGCTTGGGCGCCATGTTTACTGTTGGCTGCTGGCTGCGCTGGACTCGCCACGCAACGCTGCGTGGTGACGTCATTCGCGCCCACTGGAATCGATAAGGGAATCGTTTGCAAAATCGCCAAACGATTCCAAGGAATTAAAACACTGGGAACCGGTTCTCAACAAGAACCGGTTTTCGATTCCCATCCCTGTGGATAACCGAGGCAGACGTTAGGAAACACGTCTTCCTCACAGAGCTGCTGCAGAAGCTCCATCACAGCAGCAGTTCTCTCACCAGTTATTTTCCTGTCATGGTCTCCGTTTGTCTCACACAGAAATCCTGAGAACAAAGCCAAGGACGACATAAACATTTTGCAGAGACATCATTAAAAAGCTCATTACAGAAGCCTTTTCAGCCGGCGTCTCCTCCCGTTCGGCTGCCGGTCGCAAGGTGAGCTTCCAGTGACTCACGGGAGGCGTTCGTCATTATTTTCATTCTGCTCTTTCAAGGTTATAAATACCCCCGGCAGACAGATACCCGGGAGGCCTGCGGAGGCCGGGGCAGACGGCGGGGGAGCGTGTGATGCACGACTCAGCTGCCGCACATCCGGACGGTTTGGTTCAGCTCAGAGAGGTGGAGGTGGTGTGAAAGCTGTCCGTCAAAACCTGCTGACCACAGACTGTGTTCTGACTCACAGCTGAAATAATACAACACTGGAAAAAATGCCCCTCCAAAAATAAGTAAAAAAAAAAAAAAAAAAAAATCTGCCAATGGAACTAGTGAAAATCGGCTTGTCAAGATTTTTCTTGAAATAAGATGTGATATTTAGGACTTTTGAGATAAAAGTGATCTTGAAATTAGCTTAAAAACCTCTTCAAATGTAAAAAAAAAAAAAAAAAACCTTGTTTCATATGAAATCCGACTCAAAACAATTTGTTTTCAAGACTTTTTCATTTAACAAGATATTCCAGATGTATTGTCTTCAAACAAGTCCCTATATCTGGCTGAAATAGAACTTGTTAGGCAGTTGTGTCTCATATTAAGTGTAATGAGATACTCAATGAGACGAATATACTTGGTAAGATTTAGATTTTGTCCACTCCACGCACTGGAAAAAAGGCCCCTCCAAAAATAAAGTACTATCAGGAACTATCTGTCTCTGTAAGCTAGCATCTGCTGCTAGCTTAGAGCAAACAATGCTTTCTCATCAACAGTGATGGACCAAGCCGGAGATGTACGCAGCGTAACATTTAAACACTTTGGACACATTAACCTCATTAAACAGTTGGATCCCCTCTGGACACCAAGTTAGGACGAGCCCACCAGTTTGGATCATTCCCCCTAACCTCCTCCTGCAGAGATCCCTGTCGAGGTTGGAGGTTAAAAATAGAACATTTTCTATAAAGTTTGGAGGGCTTCCGAGCTCCCGCAGCTGTTGCCCGATGAGACGTGTTGTTGGACACATGTTCAAACTGTCCTCAGGGACCCGTACGGCTGTGAGTCAGCTGGTAGAGCGGGCCACTTCTCACTGGTTCGATAGCAGTAGTTTCATACTACTTCGCTTCATACTGCGAATATAAACCTATAAACCTAAACACGGCTAAGATCCTCCTGGGGGGGCGGCTCTTAGCGTTGTTAGGTTTTAAGTTCCTGGTTAGTCTTTAGTTTTTATGTTTTGCTTGGTTTCTGTTGCCCTGCCATCAGCTGCCATGACACTGCCATGTCCATGGGGTTTTATCTAGAGATGGGACCAAGTCACACATGTGCAAGTCTCAAGTCTTAGCTTTCAAGTCCCAAGTCATTTTTTCATCTCAGCTTGCTGCCCGGTGTCAACTCGTTACGTTGGCTAGCGAGGCAGAAGCAGACATCCAGAAAGGAATCAAGGGAGTAAAAAATAAAATAATACAAATTCAGTTTTCGTAATCAACCGCTTATAGTGTTCAAATTGGCTCTGGACCAACGTGATCACTATAAGTGGTTTCTACTGTATTGCAGTTTTACCTGCAGAATCTGATCTTAATAAAGTGAAAACACAAAGATATAAGTAACTGTCAGTAAACATCATTGGCCAATGTGTCCAACCTGTCCACCCCGTATCATATCAAGCTAACGTTAGCTAACTACCGGCTAGGCTAACAGGATAATATTAGCTAATTTGACGAGCACTTACTGGTCAGAATGGATCTTCAGATGACGAACAAAGTTCAAAGTTATGCTAGATGCTTAACACTCAAGTCATCGTGTCTCAAGTCAAGTGCCGAGTCTTTAACTTCCAAGTCTGAGTCGAGTCACCAAAACAGCAACTCGAGTCCCCATCTCTGGTTTTCTCCATGTTTTGAGTATTTAGTTTTGTGTTTTAGTTTATTTCATGCCTTAGTTTTCTTAGTTCAGGTGTTGTATTTAGTTTCGACTTTGTTTTCCGCACAGTTTCTGGTTCCTCAGGTCATTAGTTCATAACTTCACCTGTAAGTTCTCATTAGTTCCCTCAGTATTTAGTCTCTGGTTTCACAGTCATGGTGAGATCCTTACATCCTTCACCGCCATGGTGAGTACTTTCTAGTTCTGCCACGTCATGTTCCTGGTTTTGTTTTGCCTTTATGGAAGTTTTTCTGTGCCATCAGTTTGAATACGAATTTCTAATATTGAATTTTTACAGCATCAAAATCAGATTTTGAATTTGAAAAACCAAATCTTAAAAAAAAAAAAAAAAAAAAAAAAAAACTAAAAAAAAAATTCAGTGGAAAAAGAAGACTCAACATCTACTGAATTTTTGTTTTTAGAAATTGTTTTTTTTTTTTTTAAACCGTTGGTTTTTCAAATTCAAAGTCTGATTTTGATGCTGTAAAAATTCAATATTAGAAATTCGTTTTCATACTGATGGCACAGAAAAACTTCCATATGCCTTTGTCATGTTTTGGTTTTTCCAGTCTAGATCTTGTCTTCCGGCTTTATGTTAACCTTGTTTTTTTAAATAAATAATCAAGTCTTGTTTTTGAAAATCCGAATCGTGTCCATCTACACCCCCCCCCCCCCCAGCTGACACTCACTCACCAATCAGCCCCTCAGCGTTTGGTTTCCAGGTGTTCTCATATTGCCAGATCCTCACTGAAATCACAGCATTCAGGTTTGTCCATGTTTTCAGTCATAGGCTGTGTTCGAAACCGCCTACTAAATACTCATCAGACAGTATGCAGAGCGTTTACCCACAATGCATTTCGCCTGAAGCTGATTTCCCTTAAGCTCTAAACTCTGTAAACTTTAGCAACATTTGAAACATTTTCAGGTGAGAAAGTAGTCGTTTAGATCCCCAACGTGTTGAAAACCTGACAAAATACCGGCTGTTTACAATTTTGTTCCCACGAATTCGGCGCGACGATCGGCGACGTCACGTTACGTTGCATCTTGGGTAGTTTGAGTGCGAGTAGTAACCTCATGATGCATACCCAACATGTAGAGAATCTAGTATGCATCCGGGAACTTAAAAAAAGTTAAAGTTAGTAGAAGTAGGCGTTTCGAACACAGCCAGAGTCAGGTTTGGTTTTTTCATAGTTTAGATTCCGGCTTTTCTTTGTATTTTAGAATAAATCGAGTGTTTTTGATGAATATCTGCATCAACCCAACGTGACAGAAGACTTCTCTGAGAAAAGGTCGTGACCCTGGTGTATGGGTGTAAATGTGTGACATGGACGGGTGTTTTTCTGGGATAATTTCATCTTTTATCCCGTATCTTCAGTAAGCAGCACAGATAGGACGCTGAACATATTTGCTTTCACTCGGCTGCTGTCAGAGCTCAGATTTCTGCTCTTTGCCAGCCGTGTCTGATCTGCTCATCAGAGGCTCAGAATAGATTTCTCTCACTTCGAACCTCCTGAGACGGCGAGGACAAAGAGGAGCTGACCCCCTGGGGGCTGCTCGCCGTGCCACAGCTATCATTACATCATCACCTCTGTGTTCGCCGTGGATCCGTCGGAGGAGGATGATGCCTCGGGCTGTCATGGCGTCGTCATGGCGCCGGGATGTCAGCTTCCAGCTCTCCTGCGTTTCTGTTTCCCGGTTAAGGCGGCGTGATGGTCACGCTCCATCAGACGGAACAGATAAGCTGCCTCTTCTTTAGAAAAAGGTCAGCACAATACCAGGATTATACACTCTGCTCCTCCGGCGGCACAGAAATAAACTCTTGATGCAGATCTCCGTTTCAGCAACATGTTTTCATGGTTCTCCTGCTGGATTACACGCTGACAACGTGACACTAAAGGCATGAAGTACAGAAATACATCACATTTTTCTGGTTTCTAAGAGTTTTTACTGTCTTCAAACTAGAGGAAACTTTCATTTAAATATATCAAAGATCAGCTTTTTAGAAACGACGGAATCAGAGGAAACTTTATTTTTCATCATAACTCTGCAGTGACTGAAATAAGAATTAATTCCACCGTCCACATGCTTATTGTGTCTGAAGCACTGTGGATGCATCATGTAGGTGTAATGGGGTTAAATATGTAATAAATTAATTAAATATTTATGGAACCTGATGAGCAGATTGGATTTGACTTATTTTGTAGTTTTTCTGTTTTATTTTGTTCATTATGTTTTTTTATTTTGAGGTGCGTTCAGCAGATGATGTATGCATGTATGTATTAATATATATTTATGTAAATATGTATGCATGCATGTGTATATACATACATAGGAAAGGTAAGGCCAGTTTATCTATAGAGCACAATTCAAAGTGCTTTACAGCTACATAAAATCACAAGAAGGCAAATAAATCATTCCATAAAAGATTAAAATTATCATTAATTAATTAAATCAAAAGCTTAAAACCCATTTATACCTCTCAGCTAGCTTGGGAACAACTCTGCGGTCTGAGGATCTCGGCTCAGACTGATGCCCGTGACCCGGTCCCAGATAAGCTGAGGACTCTTTATTCTGATTAATAAATCATGAGAGCTTTTAAATCCCACTGATAATAAATCTCAACCAAAATGTAAACGTAAAACAAAACCAGAACAACAAAAGTAGATGGTTTATGGAAATATTGGAACATTTAATTTAGTGTAAACTCTCTGTTGAAGGTTCTCAGCCATTTTAAATGCTGGCCTCAGTTTAACATTTTATTCCATGTTTGCTGAGCTGTGAGCTGCAGGAATCCATCTGAGGAATAAGAGCTCCTCACAGCAGCCACAAAGCACATCACAGCTCCTCAGCTCTGAGACAGACGGGCTGAGTCACAGGTGGCAGGAAATAACCTGCAGCGTTAGCACAGAATGCTAATAACTTTATTATTAACCATGTTCAGACTTTACTGAATTAAAGGAGAACTTACAGTAAATGTGTCACAGCTGGATCCTGAAATCACCAAGACTAAAACACGAGGACTCTCTGGTCTTTGCAGACGATCAGAAACATTTGATCAAACTCTGCAGGTTGACTTGTTTTAAAAAAAAAAAAAAGAAATTTTTTGTTGTTGTTAAAACTGTTTTAATGATAAGAAAAACATTCGTGGTGTGACCGCCGACCTTAACGATGAGTTCTGAATGAGAATGAGCTGTAATTAATAAATCAATAGCATCTGTAATTATCTTAGAGCTTTTTAAAGAAAAACTGTCTGTTACTTTGAGTTAGATTAGACAGAAACTGATTTATTTCAAGGTTTTCTGACAACTTTTAACATGTAAAACTGTTGAATAGTTAAACAGAAACTAATCAGATTTAATTAATCAGAATAGCTTTAATTCACTCTCGACATAAACTGAGATATTTTGTGTGTTTGAGGCTCAGCTGTGGATAATCAGACCTGAGCCAGTCTGTCCACGCAGGTCAAACCCTGTTAAAGCCAGTGAAAAGCCTTTCTCTCCCTGTAAACCACCCAAAAGGACAGAAACACATTCCCATCAGCCGAATTAACGCTGTCAAAGCACCAACGTTTCTTTTCTTTATAACAAGATCTGCAAAGATTGCGTTTTAATTCTGTGTGAGCCGAATAAATCCAGGTTAAAAGCCTGGATGTTACAGCAGCCAGACCTCCAACACACACCTGGACTCACCTTTAAAGGTTCACACTTACAGAATTAGCATTTTCCTCAGCTTCATCTCCAGAATCAAATGCAGCTTCTTAAAAGTTTAATATTTAACCTGCAGTTTAAATCTAACTTCACACTAAATCCACCTCATAAATGATGCATTTCATGGTTGGTTTCAGTTTAATGCTGTAATATTCAGTGCAGCAGAGGACATTTTCTCATTAAAGAGAACATTTAGTAATTCTGCTCACTCACCCTGAAAAATGAATGAATATACATGGAGACGGTGGATCTTAGACGACCGTCAGATGTTCTATGTGAGCATCAAAGTGATTCTGTCAGATACTTTATCCGCTCTGAGACAGCAAGAAAACTGCAAATAAAAGACAAACATGGTGATTATTACTTTAACTTTGACGTTTGTTTTATTGCAGCCGGCATGAACCAAAGTACCGTAGTAGTTCCAGTCTAAAATATCACTGAAAGGCAAAACACACAACTGATAGCAGCAAGTCATTCAAGGAAACAGACAGTGGAGCGAGGCTTCTACATAAAAACTACAGAAAGATGCTGATGTTAAAAGTGTGTTTGCACAACAAATGTTATGGCACTTTCATTCATATGGCAGCACATTTAAAATAAAGCTAAATGCTAAAAGCTATACGCTACTTTTGGATTCATATTTGGATTCTGCGTACAAATGGGATTAATCAGGGAAATCATGTGATTAATTAGATTAAACATGTTAATCTGCCTTATTGTTAACAGATGAAATGAAGCTGAACAGGAAACATGTTGAGTTCAGACTGACTGACAGGAAGTAGAACATTTTAAAGCAGCGCAGTTTCTGCATCACATCTTTCTCTCCACATGACAGAAATCAGAGGATAATTCTCAGAATCTGCTCTGTGGGCGACCTCTCCATGTTTAATGACTCAGACTCTGGATGTTCCACTGTATACAGTTAGAAGTCATAATGAGCCAACATGCTGGAGTCACTCATCACTCATGTTCACTGGAGGTTGTGTCAGCAGAGCCGCTTGTCTCCTGATTTATGCTGCATGCTTAATGAAGGATCTAACCTTGGCAGCGAATTCGGATGAGCCGGGTGAATAATGCAATAACAGCCCATCAAAACAAACAGCATTAAAAAGCCATCGTGAATAAATTACCGAGCAGAGGCCGAGACCTTTGTTTCATTAGCAGGAGGAACTCACCACGCATTTTATTTCACATGGAAACCACAGAATCCACATTCAGGCTGAATCTGACTCAGAGAGCAGCAGTACATCACTGCCTGTCAGCCATTACATTATGATATAATATCATGTTATATATAATGTTTACAAACCTTTGGTGATTCGGCTCCATTAAGCCTTCTTTGGACCTCAGCAGGTCATTGGACCAGAGACACTGGGATGTGAGGGTTCCATCTAACATGAGGAGGCAACAACAGAGAAATGGGAAAAAGTCTGTTAAGGAGAGTCTGATGTGTTCAGTCAGATTAATGAGGCTGCAGACAGGGGGAGCATGTTTGGTTTATTTCTGTTTCAGACGAGGTAAAATGGTCTGAGTGAAGTATAAACACTGTTACACTGTGTGAGGGCAAATATTAGCTTTGGTCTGTATGAGCTGGGTGGAGCGGGCTTTGGTTTGGAGGGTGGGGGCGTCACACGTGAAAATCAGAGAATCAGGTCTCTGTTCCATGAAGAAATTATTGGAAAACAACAGACAAGCATGCAGATAAAATCAGTTTGTTAACATGTTTAATAGTGAGATCATTCCCACATTCTGGACTGAGAGGCAGCAGGACCACCATAAAGCCCACCTGTAGGGCAGCAGTACCACCATAAAGCCCACCTGTAGGGCAGCAGGACCACCATAAAGCCCACCTGTAGGGCAGCAGGACCACCATAAAGCCCACCTGTAGGGCAGCAGGACCACCATAAAGCCCACCTGTAGGGCAGCAGGACCACCATAAAGCCCACCTGTAGGGCAGCAGTACCACCATAAAGCCCACCTGTAGGGCAGCAGGACCACCATAAAGCCCACCTGTGGGGCAGAAGGACCACCATGAAGCCCACCTGTAAGGCAGCAGGACCACCATAAAGCCCACCTGTAGGGCAGCAGTACCACCATAAAGCCCACCTGTGGGGCAGCAGGACCACCATAAAGCCCACCTGTGGGGCAGCAGGACCACCATACAGCTCACCTGTGGGGCAGCAGGACCACCATAAAGCTCACCTGTAGAGCAGCAGGACCACCACAAAGCCCACCTGTAGGGCAGCAGGACCACCATAAAGCCCACCTGTAGGGCAGTAAGGCAGCAGGATCACCATAAAGCCCACCTGTAGGGCAGTAAGGCAGCAGGACCACCATAAAGCCCACCTGTAGGGCAGCAAGGCAGCAGGACCACCACAAAGCCCACCTGTGGGGCAGCAGTACCACCATAAAGCCCACCTGTAGGGCAGCAGGACCACCATAAAGCCCACCTGTAGGGCAGCAGTACCACCATAAAGCCCACCTGTAGGGCAGCAGTACCACCATAAAGCCCACCTGTAGGGCAGCAGTACCACCATGAAGCCCACCTGTAGGGCAGCAGGACCACCATAAAGCCCACCTGTAGGGCAGCAGGACCACCATAAAGCCCACCTGTGGGGCAGCAGGACCACCATAAAGCCCACCTGTGGGGCAGCAGGACCACCATACAGCTCACCTGTGGGGCAGCAGGACCACCATAAAGCTCACCTGTAGAGCAGCAGGACCACCACAAAGCCCACCTGTAGGGCAGCAGGACCACCATAAAGCCCACCTGTAGGGCAGTAAGGCAGCAGGATCACCATAAAGCCCACCTGTAGGGCAGTAAGGCAGCAGGACCACCATAAAGCCCACCTGTAGGGCAGCAAGGCAGCAGGACCACCACAAAGCCCACCTGTGGGGCAGCAGTACCACCATAAAGCCCACCTGTAGGGCAGCAGGACCACCATAAAGCCCACCTGTAGGGCAGCAGTACCACCATAAAGCCCACCTGTAGGGCAGCAGTACCACCATAAAGCCCACCTGTAGGGCAGCAGTACCACCATGAAGCCCACCTGTAGGGCAGCAGGACCACCATAAAGCCCACCTGTAGGGCAGCAGGACCACCATAAAGCCCACCTGTGGGGCAGCAGGACCACCATAAAGCCCACCTGTGGGGCAGCAGGACCACCATACAGCTCACCTGTGGGGCAGCAGGACCACCATAAAGCTCACCTGTAGAGCAGCAGGACCACCACAAAGCCCACCTGTAGGGCAGCAGGACCACCATAAAGCCCACCTGTAGGGCAGTAAGGCAGCAGGATCACCATAAAGCCCACCTGTAGGGCAGTAAGGCAGCAGGACCACCATAAAGCCCACCTGTAGGGCAGCAAGGCAGCAGGACCACCACAAAGCCCACCTGTGGGGCAGCAGTACCACCATAAAGCCCACCTGTAGGGCAGCAGTACCACCATAAAGCCCACCTGTAGGGCAGCAGTACCACCATAAAGCCCACCTGTAGGGCAGCAGTACCACCATAAAGCCCACCTGTGGGGCAGCAGTACCACCATAAAGCCCACCTGTAGGGCAGCAGTACCACCATAAAGCCCACCTGTAGGGCAGCAGTACCACCATAAAGCCCACCTGTGGGGCAGCAGTACCACCATAAAGCCCACCTGTAGGGCAGCAGTACCACCATAAAGCCCACCTGTAGGGCAGCAGTACCACCATAAAGCCCACCTGTGGGGCAGCAGTACCACCATAAAGCTCACCTGTAGGGCAGCAGTACCACCATAAAGCCCACCTGTAGGGCAGCAGTACCACCATAAAGCCCACCTGTAGGGCAGCAGTACCACCATAAAGCCCACCTGTAGGGCAGCAGGACCACCATAAAGCCCACCTGTAGGGCAGCAGTACCACCATACAGCCCACCTGTAGGGCAGCAGTACCACCATAAAGCCCACCTGTAGGGCAGCAGGACCACCATAAAGCCCACCTGTAGGGCAGCAGGACCACCATAAAGCCCACCTGTAGGGCAGCAGTACCACAATAAAGCCCACATGTAGGGCAGTAGGGCAGCAGGACCACCATAAAGCTCACCTGTACTGTGGGGCAGCAGTACCACCATAAAGCCCACCTGTAGGGCAGTAGTACCACCATAAAGCCCACCTGTGGGGCAGCAGGACCACCATAAAGCCCACCTGTGGGGCAGCAGGACCACCATAAAGCCCACCTGTGGGGCAGCAGGACCACCATAAAGCCCACCTGTAGGGCAGCAGGACCACCATAAAGCCCACCTGTAGGGCAGCAGGACCACCATAAAGCCCACCTGTGGGGCAGTAGGGCAGCAGGACCACCATAAAGCTCACCTGTACTGTGGGGCAGCAGGACCACAATAAAGCCCACCTGTAGGGCAGTAGGGCAGCAGGACCACCATAAAGCCCACCTGTAGGGCAGCAGGACCACCATACAGCCCACCTGTAGGGCAGCAGTACCACCATACAGCCCACCTGTAGGGCAGCAGGACCACCATAAAGCCCACCTGTAGGGCAGCAGGACCACCATAAAGCCCACCTGTAGGGCAGTAGGGCAGCAGTACCACCATAAAGCCCACCTGTAGGGCAGCAGTACCACCATAAAGCCCACCTGTAGGGCAGCAGGACCACCATAAAGCCCACCTGTAGGGCAGCAGGACCACCATAAAGCCCACCTGTGGGGCAGTAGGGCAGCAGTACCACAATAAAGCCCACATGTAGGGCAGTAGGGCAGCAGGACCACCATAAAGCTCACCTGTACTGTGGGGCAGCAGGACCACCATAAAGCTCACCTGTACTGTGGGGCAGCAGTACCACCATAAAGCCCACCTGTAGGGCAGTAGTACCACCATAAAGCCCACAGTACCACCATAAAGCCCACCTGTAGGGCAGCAGTACCACCATAAAGCCCACCTGTAGGGCAGCAGTACCACCATAAAGCCCACCTGTGGGGCAGTAGGGCAGCAGGACCACCATAAAGCTCACCTGTACTGTGGGGCAGCAGGACCACCATAAAGCCCACCTGTAGGGCAGCAGGACCACCATAAAGCCCACCTGTAGGGCAGCAGGACCACCATACAGCCCACCTGTAGGGCAGCAGGACCACCATAAAGCCCACCTGTGGGGCAGTAGGGCAGCAGTACCACAATAAAGCCCACATGTAGGGCAGTAGGACCACCATAAAGCTCACCTGTACTGTGGGGCAGCAGTACCACCATAAAGCCCACCTGTGGGGCAGTAGGGCAGCAGGACCACCATAAAGCCCACCTGTAGGGCAGTAGGGCAGCAGGACCACCATAAAGCTCACCTGTACTGTGGGGCAGCAGTACCACCATAAAGCCCACCTGTAGGGCAGTAGTACCACAATAAAGCCCACCTGTAGGGCAGCAGTACCACCATAAAGCCCACCTGTAGGGCAGCAGTACCACCATAAAGCCCACCTGTGGGGCAGTAGGGCAGCAGGACCACCATAAAGCTCACCTGTACTGTGGGGCAGCAGGACCACAATAAAGCCCACCTGTAGGGCAGTAGGGCAGCAGGACCACCATAAAGCCCACCTGTAGGGCAGCAGGACCACCATAAAGCCCACCTGTAGGGCAGCAGGACCACCATAAAGCCCACCTGTAGGGCAGCAGGACCACCATAAAGCCCACCTGTAGGGCAGCAGTGCCACCATAAAGCCCACCTGTAGGGCAGCAGGACCACCATAAAGCCCACCTGTGGGGCAGCAGGACCACCATAAAGCCCACCTGTAGGGCAGCAGGACCACCATAAAACCCACCTGTAGGGCAGCAGGACCACCATAAAGCCCACCTGTGGGGCAGCAGGACCACCATAAAGCCCACCTGTAGGGCAGCAGGACCACCATAAAACCCACCTGTAGGGCAGCAGGACCACCATAAAGCCCACCTGTAGGGCAGCAGGACCACCATAAAGCCCACCTGTAGGGCAGCAGGGCAGCAGGACCACCATAAAGCCCACCTGTAGGGCAGCAGTATATCCATCTGTTGCTCTGTAATTCCCAGCTAACTCTAACATCTCCTCTACAGTCAGAATTCATGAACACCCTGCTGCAGCGCTGGATAGCAACGAGCTCGCTGCAACAATCCTCCAGATGAAGGCTTCATGGTCCGGTCCTCTGGGAGGAGACGGGCTCGGCTCGGCTTCTCATGTTAGAGGAGCAGATAGAACTGGATCCGCTGAATCTGAACCATGTCGACTGAACTGAGGATGTTCCCTGCATGTTCCCTGCATGTTCCCTGCATGTTCCCTGCATGTTCCCTGCATGTTCCCTGCATGTTCCCTGCATGTTCCCTGCATGTTCCCTGCAGCACAACTCACTGGGTTTCTGTTAAGGGATGCACTGTAGGCACATTTTAAAGAAGTTCTGATTTAATCCATTCACCAAAATCTGCCTTTTATCTTCTGGCATCAGTGGCATGATAACGTAAGTCGATTGATTTCTGCTGTAACTGTAAAAACTACACCCATCTTTTCTTTTTACTACATCAGTAGCTGTCATCTTTACAAGAAGAACTTTTTATTAAAATCAACACGTTTCATGCCATGAGTTCATGAAACTCTCATTTTACAGATTTATTACAATCAAAAATAGCAAATAAAATGTTTCTTTTGGCATTGTTGGGTCTGATCCAGGATTATAGACAACACTTAATTGAATTCCAATTGGCTTGAATTGGACTAAACTGTGGAACAAATACTAGACAAAACCAAAGACTTGACATAGCAGGATAAATACTTAGCTCAAAGGTGGGGTCGTGGCATGAGGGATGTTGATGGGTCGGATCTGGCAAAAACAATGAGGAAACCTGGAAACTAAATACTGGGTGAGTGCAGCTGAGACGAAAAACAGGTGAAGTGAATGAAGGTGATGGCAAAGCAACAGAAACTGTGGGGAAAACATGGCTGAACTAAATACCGGACCTGGACTAGAAAACTAAGGCCAGAGAGAAAACTAAAACATGGCAAAAACTAAAACTAAGACATGATTAACACATAAAACACCAAACTAAAAACATGGGGAGACATCCCATGGGCGTGACATATAGATTCATAGTTCTTCTGTATTTGGACATGCGCAGTAACTCACATGTTATAAAATGAGTCAGCCTTTTGGTAATACTTTTCATGGTTTCATCTGAAACTTTTTATCCAATTAAAAACTACTAATGTTACTCTAAAGTAGTGCACAGAAACATGGACCATCGTGTATCCAGGCTTTGACCCAGCAGCTATGGAGCTAACGTTAGCTGCTACTGTTGGCTGCTAATGTTAGCTGCTACTGTTGGCTGCTAATGTTAGCTGCTAATGTTAGCTGCTACTGTTGGATGCTAATGTTGGCTGCTAATGTTAGCTGCTAATGTTAGCTGCTACTGTTGGCTGCTAATGGTAGCTGCTACTGTTAGCTGCTACTGTTGGCTGCTACTGTTAGCTGCTACTGTTGGCTGCTACTGTTGGCTGCTACTGTTGGCTGCTACTGTTAGCCGCTAATGTTAGCAGTTATCATGATTTTTTTCTCTGGTGAGTAAATAATCTTCCTCGGACCGCTCAGATGAGAAGTTGCTTCTCTCTTTTTATCAGGATTTTAGAAAATTAGAAGAAGAATATGTTGGAGGCAAAAACAGATTCTGACCAGCATTTCATGTTGTTGCCTATTTCTACATTTTAGTGGCTAATATTCAGTCATTACAGTACAGTGTTTTACAGCTGCAGGCAGAGCTCAGGTCATGTCCTCTGGCTGAAATTAGGGCTTAATTCATCCAGACCAGAAGCTGCTGAGGCGGTGAGGGAGTAAACACTGAAAGAATCATCTCACAGCATTAAGTACGATGGGATTCATTCACATGGTTTTAGTTTTTACAGCGACTTGCTTCATGTGAGGAGTGTGAAACATACTAAGATCCTCCTCCCATGCTGCTGTCGGGTCACATATCAGAGCTGTGGAGCTTCACCATGACAATCGTTTGCCATGTTATACGCACCTCTGGCAGACGCACCTTTAATGTAATGGTTTCAGGACAAAGCTCCTCACCATGCCCTCACTGCTTAAGGAGCACATTACTCATACTTCCCTGTGCTGTATCTGTCCAGAGATAATAATGCCATTAGTCAGCAGTTCAACTGAGCAGAGCAAGGTGAAGCCAGCGCTGCGAGTCTGTCGGACACCGAACTGCTTTGGTACTGATTAACTCTGTCGTGTGTGTAAAGTAAAGAGGAGAGGCTTTATTTTTCTATCCTAAGATGTTCCAAAGGAGAAATGGGTAATAAAACTAAAATATAATGTATGAACCTAAAGAATATAATGTATAAAACTGAAATATAATGTATAAAACTAAATTATAATGTATGAAAGTAAAATATAATGTGAGCTCTCTTCACCTTGGACTTGGCTCATATGCTGATTTATTAATGTTTTTCTGAGGACACAAACTTATCATTCCCAACTCATCTTGGCTGATGCAGCCCTGAAGTTTCCTTATTTTAGAGGAAAGATGTACAGAAACTGAATGTGTCTGTAGATGGATTGTGTCTCTTAACCTCAGAGCCTGGACGTAAAACTCTAAAAGGGGGCGCCATGGAGGGAAACGCTCACTGCTGCTGTAGTTGTACTGCTGTAGCTGTGCTGCTGTAGTTGTGCTGCTGTAGCTGTACTGCTGTAGCTGTGCTGCTGTAGCTGTGCTGCTGTATCTGTGCTGCTGTAGTTGTGCTGCTGTAGTTGTGCTGTTGTAGTTGTGCTGCTGTAGCTGTACTGCTGTAGCTGTGCTGCTGTAGTTGTGCTGCTGTAGCTGTACTGCTGTAGCTGTACTGCTGTAGCTGTGCTGCTGTAGTTGTGCTGCTGTAGCTGTGCTGCTGTAGGTGTGCTGCTGTAGTTGTGCTGCTGTAGCTGTACTGCTGTAGCTGTGCTGCTGTAGTTGTGCTGCTGTAGCTGTACTGCTGTAGTTGTGCTGCTGTAGTTGTACTGCTGTAGTTGTGCTGCTGTAGTTCTTCTGCTGTAGTTATGCTTCTGTAGTTGTACTGCTGTAGTTGTGCTGCTGTAGTTGTGCTGCTGTAGTTGTGCTGCTATAGTTGTACTGCTGTAGTTGTACTGCTGTAGTTGTGCTGCTGTAGTTCTTCTGCTGTAGTTATGCTGCTGTAGTTGTACTGCTTTAGCTGTACTGCTGTAGTTGGGCTGCTGTAGGTGTGCTGCTGTAGTTGTGCTGCTGTAGTTGTGCTGCTATAGTTGTACTGCTGTAGTTGTGCTGCTGTAGTTGTGCTGCTGTAGTTGTACTGCTTTAGCTGTACTGCTGTGGTTGTCCTGCTGTAGTTGTGCTGCTTTAGTTGTGCTGCTGTAGTTGTTCTGCTGTAGTTGTACTGCTGTAGTTGTGCTGCTGTAGTTGTGCTGCTGTAGTTGTTCTGCTGTAGTTGTGCTGCTGTAGTTGTACTGCTTTAGCTGTACTGCTGTAGCTGTGCTGCTGTAGTTGTGCTGCTGTAGTTGTGCTGCTGTAGTTGTGCTGCTGTAGTTGTTCTGCTGTAGTTGTACTGCTGTAGCTGTACTGCTGTAGTTGTCCTGTTGTAGCTCTGCTGCTGTAGTTGTTCTGCTGTAGTTGTACTGCTGTAGCTGTACTGCTGTAGTTGTGCTGCTGTAGTTGTTCTGCTGTAGTTGTACTGCTGTAGCTGTACTGCTGTAGTTGTCCTGTTGTAGCTCTGCTGCTGTAGTTGTACTGCTGTAGTTGTACTGCTGTAGCTGTACTGCTGTAGCTGTACTGCTGTAGTTGTGCTGCTGTAGCTGTACTGCTGTAGTTGTCCTGTTGTAGCTCTGCTGCTGTAGTTGTACTGCTGTAGTTCTACTGCTGTAGTTGTACTGCTGTAGTTGTTCTGCTGTAGTTGTGCTGCTGTAGTTGTGCTGCTGTAGTTGTACTGCTGTAGTTCTACTGCTGTAGTTGTACTGCTGTAGTTGTTCTGCTGTAGTTGTGCTGCTGTAGTTGTCCTGCTGTAGTTGTCCTGCTGTAGTTGTACTGCTGTAGCTGTACTGCTGTAGCTGTACTGCTGTAGTTGTACTGCTGTAGTTGTTCTGCTGTAGTTGTCATGGCTCCCGCACCCTCACCCGGGCCTTGACCTTCCTTATCGCTGTCCAAGTCTTATCCAGCTCTTTCAATCTGAGAAATCGGTGGGAACTCACAAATCTCAGATTCAATTTGAGAAGTCGGTGTGGAGGAGTTCTCAGTCCCCTTCTCCCTGTTAGCATTAGTATTAGCATTAGCATTAGTGGCGGAGGTGCTGAAGTGGACAGCTTCGTTAACAGCCTTCACTACCTTGTCCTCCTTCCTCCGCCGCTGTGGCAACATTGGACCCATCATCACCTGCCCTTTTTTCGGTGATAAATAAATCTAAAGTTTTCTGCTTCCTTTTCATATTTTACATTAATTAGCAAACAACAAATCCCGCTAATAACATCAGCTTTGACCTCCAGGCTCCGTCATCTCGTGGGGGGGCGGCTGGGAGATACCACATTTCAAAAGGAGATACAGGTGTTGGGGAAGATGATGCTTAGATCAATTGATTGTGTTTCTGTCACGCCCATGGACTTATGTTTTTAGTTTCATGTTTTAAGTTACGTTTTTGTGTTCAGTTCATGTCTTGATTTTGATTTTTAGTCTTGCCATTGGTTTTCCTCTCACGTCCCATGCCTGTTAATTAGTTCATTCCCCTCACCTGTCCAGTTTCACCAGCTGCACCTAATCACTCACTCCCTATTTAGTTTCCAGTCTCCCCTCTCAGTTTGTTGGTTCTTTGTTTGTCAACTGCCCTTCATGCCATGCCACAACCTGTTCTTACCCAAGCTAAGTATTTATTTATTCTATGCCATGAAAGTCTTTTGTTTGTTTTTCCCAGTTATGTTTTTTGAATCCGGCTCAGCCGCGCTTTTGGTTTGAACTTTGTTTTGTTTGTTAAATAAACCCAGTTTTTCTTTGAAGTCCGCATCCGTGTCCTCCATCCTCACCAATCCTGACAGTTTCAAATTTGTAGTTAATTTATATGTATAAAATAATAGAATAATCAATACAAATTGACACAGATTAATCCCATATATGGGAATGTTTTTTTTTTTTAAAAGAAAAACGAACATTTACATTTTCCCCTGGAGCAGAGGTGTGGCAGCTGCCATAGACGCCCATGTTTAGATCAGATCAGCTATCAGTAGTTTAACTGAACAAACGCTGCTGAATCAGATGAAGTCAGAGTTCAGGACAGATTCCATTTGACTGCTGTTGTCTCTGGGAATGTGAGCTCGTATAAATCAGACACTTGGGCTCCCGCCCGCTTCAGGCCTTATATTTTCCTGCCGGTGACATTTACATGTCCTGAAAGGCGTTTCTTCTTATGAGTATTGATTTCCTCCAGGTGTTTACTGCTTTTAGTGTCAGACGGAGCAGCCTATAAAGTTTCCTTTGGGCTGAACATGAAACGCTGGGAGCTGCTGTCTGAGGAGAGCCTGGCAGCAGCAGATAAATCTCTGCCTCCTCTCCGGCGGGCCTGAATGTTATTGCTACTCTCTCCTTTGTCTGCCTGATGGATTAGAGCGCAGGATTTATGCACGCTGCACTTATAAATCTTGATCAGGTGCTTTTAAGCATCATGAATCACGACTTACGCTGCGATCGGTGCCTGACTGTGGAACAGCTGTGGGGATGAGCTGAAGTGTTTCTGAATAGTTTTGAATATTTAGCATGTTCACATTCATCTGTTTATTCAAACACAATAAATCATGTTGAACCATAATTACAGAAGTTTCTGGAACCATCAGCCCTGTTCCCGTGTTATTTCACAGGTTTTCACACCACCTTTCCTGGCTTTGACTCCTCCTGTTAGCCTTGGAAAGACGCTGCCCACCTTGGGGCCCTTATACAGTAAACGGATGGCTCTCTGCACTGCAAAAAATGCCCCTCCAAAAATAAGTAAAAAAAACAACAAATACAAGATGTTTTTGCTTGAAATAAGCAAAAAAAATCTGCCAATGGAACTAGTGAAAATCGGCTTGTCAAGATTTCTTGAAATAAAATGTGATATTTAGGACTTTTGAGTTAAAAGTGATCTTGAAATTAGCTTAAAAACCTCTTCAAATGTAAAAAAAAGCTTGTTTCATATGATATGTGACTCAAAACAATTTGTTTTCAAGACTTTTTCATTTAACAAGATATTCCAGATGTATTGTCTTCAAACAAGTCCCTATATCTGGCTGAAATGGAACTTGTTAGGCAGTTGTGTCTTATATCAAGTGTAATGAGATATTTGGACTAGAAATGAGACAAATATACTTGGTAAGACTTTGATTTTTTCCAGTGTGGGGCTGACATCTGTGTTTGAATTGGCCCGGAGCCCGGCTGTGGGCACTGCCTCATACACCTCCATCCTGGAATTAAAGAAAGTGCCAGTGAGGCCACAGCTGCCTTCTCCAGTTGCCCCTGCGCTGCGGTTGTTTGGTTTGGCTTGTGGATTGTGTTCACGTCCCTGCTGAAACATCAGGATCCTCTGCCAGCGTTTAAACCTCCTCCTCCATTTGGGATGTTTGTTGTGCTTTCTGCTGTCGCACAGTCTGTGGACCAGCTTCCAAAAACAGCCAGAAAGCGATGCTCGCCGCTCTGATGGAACGCTGTGGAGTCGGGGCGGATCACAGCGCGGGTAACAAGTGCAACGGGCAGATTTGGCCTCAGAATTTAAGTCTCCAGGGAAAAAAAGCTGCCAATAAAATCAAAGATCTAAAAAGGGGAGAAAATAACTGAAGTTTGATTAAAGGATCTGTTCCCACCTCCACACCTGAAGGATCAGAGCTCTCCCACATCCTTTAGGCTTCATGGAGTCCTGAGAGCCCTTCCTCTGAATCCTCTGAGGTCCCACCTCCTGTTGGATGGAACCGGGACCTCCTGCGGGATGGAACCGGGACCTATTGTTGGATGGAACCGGGACCTCCTGTTGGATGGAACCGGGACCTCCTGTTGGATGGAACCGGGACCTCCTGAGGGATGGAACCGGGACCTCCTGAGGGATGGAACCGGGACCTCCTGCGGGATGGAACCGGGACCTCCTGCGGGATGGAACCGGGACCTCCTGCTGGATGGAACCGGGACCTCCTGCGGGATGAAACCGGGACCTCCTGCGGGATGGAACCGGGACCTCCTGTTGGATGGAACCGGGACCTCCTGCGGGATGGAACCGGGACCTCCTGCGGGATGGAACCGGGACCTCCTGCGGGATGGAACCGGGACCTCCTGCGGGATGGAACCGGGACCTCCTGCGGGATGGAACCGGGACCTCCTGCGGGATGGAACCGGGACCTCCTGCGGGATGGAACCGGGACCTCCTGCGGGATGAAACCGGGACCTCCTGTTGGATGGAACCGGGACCTCCTGCGGGATGGAACCGGGACCTCCTGTTGGATGGAACCGGGACCTCCTGCGGGATGGAACCGGGACCTCCTGTTGGATGGAACCGGGACCTCCTGCGGGATGGAACCGGGACCTCCTGTGCATCAGCACATTAAGATGCTGAGGCAGCTGGACTCAGTAATCAGGAGGACATTCAGATCTAATTCCCATCTCCTGGCATCTCGCAGCCCGTTCTCAGATAATGATATTCTGATGAATGCATACATTACTGCCAGCTGTCACCGTGGCCTCGCACTCATTTATGCACGTCATGTCGGATTAAAAAGCAGCGATTTAACGGGCTGCGGCTCGTCCTCGGGGCTCCTTGACAACAATGTTTCTGTAATAAGTTCCCTCTCATATAAAGACTAAATAATTCAGTTTGTCGGCGCTGATGCTGCCGGAGTCGACAGCTGAAGGATCACGAAGACGGACGGCAGAGCGGGATGAGTTCCGTGAGTGGACACTTCACTTTAAACCCTCCAGGAAGCTGTTTACTGAATGTCGAGCATCTGGGATCCAATCAGATGGGAGCATATTTCCTAAAGAGAACTGTTAGATAACATGCTTTAACATGATTTATTTTCTCATAAATCAGGAGGGAGGAAAGATAGAAGTGATGTAAATACACGTATACTTCTGTGAACCCATCCTGAACTCATCCTGAACTCATCCTGAACCCATCCTGAACCCATCCTGATCTAATCCTGAACCCATCCTGAACCCATCCTGATCTCATCCTGAACCCATCCTGATCTCATCCTGAACTCATCCTGAACCCATCCTGATCTAATCCTGAACCCATCCTGAACCCATCCTGATCTCATCCTGAACCCATCCTGAACTCATCCTGATCTCATCCTGATCTCATCCTGAACCCATCCTGATCTCATCCTGAACCCATCCTGATCTCATCCTGAACTCATCCTGAACCCATCCTGATCTCATCCTGATCTCATCCTGAACCCATCCTGATCTCATCCTGAACCCATCCTGAACCCATCCTGATCTCATCCTGATCTCATCCTGAACCCATCCTGATCTCATCCTGAACCCATCCTGAACTCATCCTGAACTCATCCTGAACCCATCCTGATCTCATCCTGAACTCATCCTGAACCCATCCTGATCTCATCCTGAACCCATCCTGAACCTATCCTGATCCCATCCTGAACCCATCCTGATCTCATCCTGAACTCATCCTGAACCCATCCTGATCTCATCCTGATCTCATCCTGAACCCATCCTGAACCCATCCTGAACTCATCCTGAACTCATCCTGAACCCATCCTGATCTCATCCTGAACTCATCCTGAACTCATCCTGAACTCATCCTGATCTCATCCTGAACTCATCCTGAACCCATCCTGATCTCATCCTGAACCCATCCTGAACCCATCCTGAACCCATCCTGATCTCATCCTGATCTCATCCTGAACTCATCCTGATCTCATCCTGATCTCATCCTGAACTCATCCTGATCTCATCCTGATCTCATCCTGAACCCATCCTGAACTCATCCTGAACCCAACCTGAACTCATCCTGAACCCATCCTGATCTCATCCTGAACTCATCCTGAACCCATCCTGAACTCATCCTGAGCTCATCCTGAACTCATCCTGAACCCATCCTGATCTCATCCTGATCTCATCCTGAGCTCATCCTGAACCCATCCTGAACTCATCCTGATCTCATCCTGAACTCATCCTGATCTCATCCTGAGCCCATCCTGATCTCATCCTGATCTCATCCTGAACCCATCCTGATCCCATCCTGAACCCATCCTGATCTCATCCTGAACTCATCCTGATCTCATCCTGAACCCATCCTGATCTCATCCTGATCTCATCCTGAACCCATCCTGATCCCATCCTGAACCCATCCTGATCTCATCCTGAACCCATCCTGATCTCATCCTGAACCCATCCTGATCCCATCCTGAACCCATCCTGATCTCATCCTGAACCCATCCTGATCCCATCCTGAACCCATCCTGATCTCATCCTGAACCCATCCTGATCTCATCCTGAACCCATCCTGATCCCATCCTGAACCCATCCTGATCTCATCCTGATCTCATCCTGAACCCATCCTGAACTCATCCTGATCTCATCCTGATCTCATCCTGAACCCATCCTGAACCCATCCTGAACTCATCCTGAACCCATCCTGAACTCATCCTGAACTCATCCTGATCTAATCCTGAACTCATCCTGATCTCATCCTGAACCCATCCTGATCTAATCCTGAACTCATCCTGAACCCATCCTGAACTCATCCTGAACCCATCCTGATCTCATACTGAACTCATCCTGAACCCATCCTGATCTCATCCTGAACCCATCCTGAACCCATCCTGATCCCATCCTGAACCCATCCTGATCTCATCCTGAACTCATCCTGATCTCATCCTGAACCCATCCTGATCTCATCCTGATCTCATCCTGAACCCATCCTGATCCCATCCTGAACCCATCCTGATCTCATCCTGAACCCATCCTGATCTCATCCTGAACCCATCCTGATCCCATCCTGAACCCATCCTGATCTCATCCTGAACCCATCCTGATCCCATCCTGAACCCATCCTGATCTCATCCTGAACCCATCCTGATCTCATCCTGAACCCATCCTGATCCCATCCTGAACCCATCCTGATCTCATCCTGATCTCATCCTGAACTCATCCTGATCTCATCCTGATCTCATCCTGATCTCATCCTGAACCCATCCTGATCTCATCCTGAACCCATCCTGAACCCATCCTGATCCCATCCTGAACCCATCCTGATCTCATCCTGAACTCATCCTGAACCCATCCTGAACTCATCCTGAACTCATCCTGATCTAATCCTGAACTCATCCTGATCCCATCCTGAACTCATCCTGAACCCATCCTGAACTCATCCTGAACCCATCCTGATCTCATACTGAACTCATCCTGAACCCATCCTGATCTCATCCTGAACCCATCCTGAACCCATCCTGAACTCATCCTGAACCCATCCTGAACCCATCCTGAACTCATCCTGAACCCATCCTGAACCCATCCTGAACCCATCCTGATCTCATCCTGATCTCATCCTGAACTCATCCTGATCTCATCCTGATCTCATCCTGATCTCATCCTGAACCCATCCTGATCTCATCCTGAACCCATCCTGAACCCATCCTGATCTCATCCTGAACCCATCCTGATCTAATCCTGAACTCATCCTGAACTCATCCTGATCTCATCCTGATCCCATCCTGAACTCATCCTGAACCCATCCTGAACCCATCCTGAACTCATCCTGATCTCATCCTGATCCCATCCTGAACTCATCCTGAACTCATCCTGAACCCATCCTGAACCCATCCTGAACCCATCCTGATCTCATCCTGAACCCATCCTGAACCCATCCTGATCTCATCCTGAACCCATCCTGATCTAATCCTGAACTCATCCTGAACTAATCCTGAACTCATCCTGAACCCATCCTGATCTCATCCTGAACTCATCCTGAACCCATCCTGAACTCATCCTGAACTCATCCTGAACTCATCCTGAACCCATCCTGATCCCATCCTGAACTCATCCTGAACCCATCCTGATCCCATCCTGAACCCATCCTGAACCCATCCTGATCCCATCCTGAACTCATCCTGAACCCATCCTGAACCCATCCTGAACTCATCCTGAACTCATCCTGAACCCATCCTGATCCCATCCTGAACTCATCCTGAACCCATCCTGATCCCATCCTGAACCCATCCTGAACCCATCCTGATCCCATCCTGAACTCACCCTGAACTCATCCTGAACCCATCCTGATCTCATCCTGAACCCATCCTGAACCCATCCTGATCCCATCCTGAACTCATCCTGAACCCATCCTGAACCCATCCTGAACTCATCCTGAACCCATCCTGAACCCATCCTGATCCCATCCTGAACTCATCCTGAACCCATCCTGAACCCATCCTGATCCCATCCTGAACTCATCCTGAACCCATCCTGAACCCATCCTGAACTCATCCTGAACCCATCCTGATCCCATCCTGAACTCATCCTGAACCCATCCTGAACCCATCCTGAACTCATCCTGAACCCATCCTGAACCCATCCTGAACCCATCCTGAACTCATCCTGAACCCATCCTGAACTCATCCTGATCCCATCCTGAACCCTAACTGGATCAAAGCAAACAGGTTTCACCGCTTTAAACTTTAAAGCGTGAAAGAGCCGACATCATCAGGCTTGAGCAGCTCTCGTCTAACTTCTGTCTGCTGTGGTGATTTCAGCCCTCTGTTTCAGGGTTGGGCAGGTGGTTGGTGAGGTGAAGGTAGGACACGGATTCGGACTTTAAAATACTTCAAAATACTTAACTTAGCAGGTGACGAAGATCATGGGAAAAACCGGTAACATGGCAGTATAACGGGAAACAAGGCAGGCAGGTCAGGTAAGTATGCCAATTAAAGATCCGGCGACAAGACAGGGAAGACAGGAAACTAAATAGGGAGTGAGTGATTAGTGACTGGGTGCAGCTGGAGGGGAATGAACAGAGTGCAGGGTAACTAAAACATGGCAAAACTAAAAACTAAACATGGACTAAAAACCAAAAAGTAACCTAAAACATAAAACTTGAAACAAAAGTTCCATGGCGTGACAACAAGTCTCATTGATCTGTCAGTAAAACGCACTTTATTGATCCTCGTGTGAACAGATGTGTTCAAGATCCCGGCTCAGGTGGATCAAAGGATCCACATGATACCAAACCTCTATGGATGGAGCCCAGCTGTTTGTTCCATGCCTGGTCTGACTCAGAAACCTGATTCTGAACTGGTTTGATCTGCAGCGATGTGGAACTTCAGCTTCAGGGAACTAGAGATTGTCCTGTTCTGACTCTGCAGTTTAAAAACCCAGCTGTCATCCAGAGAAGCTTCAGCTGCAGCTAGCATGCTGGTTGCTAATCTGAAGCTAATGCATCTGCTTATGACAGCCCAGTGTTAGCTTATCTGGTGCCACGATTCGTCTTCTAACCAGAGGTGGGTGGAGCAGCCAAAAATTGTACTCAAGTAAAAGTCCTGTTACTTCAGAATAATATGACTCAAGTAAAAGTAAAAAGTATTCATCCAAATAATTACATGATTGAAAAAGTGCTCGGTGAAAAATCTACTCAAGTACTGAGTAACTGTTGAGTAACGTCTGATTTATTTGTTAACACAAGCATTCAATCAGACAGACAAAAATACTAAATAATCATCTTTAGGCAGATTAGAGTTCATCCAATTGATAAAATAAATTAAAATGAATTAATTAATTACAAAATAGCTTAAATTAAAATAATCCAGGTAAATTCAAGAACTTCAATAAAAAATAAAATGGATTTAGGAAATGTTTAAAACATATGTAACCCATATGTAACCTAAAAAACAAACATTCACCTATCCATGGGGGAAAAACGAGTTTAGGAAACTTAGCGCTACATGTTTCCTCAAGTTAGATGTTGAGTTTCTGCTGAAATGTGCGTTTGTTTTGGTTGACACAGAAGACACATAATGTAGCTGCTGTTTCTCACTCTTTGTAAGGCAAACATGCTTTCAGTATGAGGCCTCGTCTTCGTCTTCATTTCCCACCGTTGATTCTGACATTTTTCATCTGTTTCTTTGTTTGTTTGCTACGACTGTAAACTTTAAAGCTAATGCTAAAGCTAACCCGGGCAGCTGACGGCAGCTGAGAGCAGCTAACGGCAGCTGAGAGCAGCTAACGGCAGCTGAGAGCAGCTAACGGCAGCTAACAGTAGCTAACAGCAGCTAACAGCAGCTAACTGGTGGGTCACATGCTGTGGTGTTAGCAGGAGCGCTGTCTTCAGTCTGCTGCGTTAATCTGCTGTTAAAGGAGGAGAAGAAGAAGAATCTCTGACAGAGCTGCTTAACCTGAAAGGACAAACTCTTCTGGTTAATTAGTCGGTGTTCTGACCCAGTTCTGCTCTGAGCTGAGGCGCTGTGTGTAAGCACATGCCAGCCGACTAATGACTGAGCAGATGAAACCCGAGTCACAAACCAACTGAACTCCGACAACATCTGAAGCTGCCAGAATATGAACCAATTAAAAAGTTGTAATGAGGATGCAGCACAGCCACAAGAAGGATTCCTCTTTTCTGAGCAGTTCCTGTTTAGTTAAACTGAAGTGATGATGCTCTAATGAGCGCCTGCATCTGCTCCAACAGGAGCCTCTAATTGGCTGCGAGGCCCGGTGTTCACACCTGTCGGGCTCAGCAGGAGGAGACGGCAGCGGCAGGTCGCCCGCTGTGACCTGTGCGATGACCTCCCCGATGAGATCATAGATGAACGGGCTGGTTCAGGAGCAGAGGCTGGAGCTAAAGCCCTGTTTCCACTTTGCAGTCCGGTACGGGTCGGTGCAGTACGGTACGGGTCGGTTCAGTCTGGTACGGGTCGGTGCAGTACGGTACGGGTCGGTTCAGTCTGGTACGGGTCGGTTCAGTACGGTACGGGCCGGTGCAGTCTGGTACGGGTCGGTGCAGTACGGTACGGGTCGGTGCAGTCCGGTACGGGTCGGTTCAGTACGGTACGGGTCGGTGCAGTCTGGTACGGGTCGGTTCAGTACGGTACGGGTCGGTGCAGTCCGGTACGGGTCAGTGCAGTCTGGTACGGGTCGGTGCAGTACGGGTCGGGTCGGTTCAGTACGGTACGGGTCGGTGCAGTCCGGTACGGGTCAGTTCAGTACGGTACGGGTCGGTGCAGTCTGGTACGGGTCGGTGCAGTACGGGTCGGGTCGGTTCAGTACGGTACGGGTCGGTGCAGTACGGTACGGGCCGGTGCAGTCTGGTACGGGTCGGTGCAGTACGGGTCGGGTCGGTTCAGTACGGGTCGGGTCGGTGCAGTACGGTACAGGTCGGTTCAGTACGGTAGGGTCGGTGCAGTCCGGGTCGGGTCGGTGCAGTACGGTACGGGTCGGTGCAGTACGGTACGGGTCGGTTCAGTCTGGTACGGGTCGGTGCAGTACGGGTCGGTTCAGTACGGGTCGGTGCAGTACGGGTCGGTGCAGTACGGGTCGGTGCAGTACGGGTCGGTGCAGTCCGGTACGGGTCGGTTCAGTACGGGTCGGTTCAGTACGGGTCGGTGCAGTACGGTACGGGTCGGTGCAGTACGGTACGGGTCGGTGCAGTACGGTACGGGTCGGTTCAGTCCGGTACGGGTCGGTGCAGTACGGGTCGGTGCAGTACGGGTCGGGTCGGTGCAGTACAGTACGGGTCGGTGCAGTACGGGTCGGTGCAGTACAGTACGGGTTGGTGCAGTACGGGTCGGTGCAGTACGGGTCGGTGCAGTACGGGTCGGTGCAGTCCGGTACGGGTCGGTGCAGTACGGGTCGGTTCAGTACGGGTCGGTGCAGTACGGGTCGGTTCAGTACGGGTCGGTGCAGTACGGGTCGGTGCAGTACGGGTCGGTGCAGTACGGGTCGGTGCAGTCCGGTACGGGTCGGTTCAGTACGGGTCGGGTCGGTGCAGTACGGTACGGGTCGGTTCAGTCCGGTACGGGTCGGTGCAGTCCGGTACGGGTCGGTGCAGTACGGGTCGGTGCAGTACGGGTCGGTGCAGTACGGGTCGGGTCGGTGCAGTACGGTACGGGTCGGTTCAGTACGGGTCGGTGCAGTACGGGTCGGGTCGGTGCAGTACGGGTCGGTGCAGTACGGTACGGGTCGGTTCAGTACGGGTCGGTGCAGTACGGTACGGGTCGGTTCAGTACGGGTCGGTGCAGTCCGGTACGGGTCGGTGCAGTACGGGTCGGTGCAGTACGGTACGGGTCGGTGCAGTCCGGTACGGGTCGGTTCAGTACGGGTCGGTGCAGTCCGGTACGGGTCGGTGCAGTCCGGTACGGGTCGGTGCAGTCCGGTACGGGTCGGTTCAGTACGGGTCGGTGCAGTACGGGTCGGGTCGGTGCAGTACGGTACGGGTCGGTTCAGTACGGGTCGGTGCAGTACGGTACGGGTCGGTTCAGTACGGGTCGGTGCAGTCCGGTACGGGTCGGTGCAGTCCGGTACGGGTCGGTTCAGTACGGGTCGGTGCAGTACGGGTCGGGTCGGTGCAGTACGGTACGGGTCGGTTCAGTACGGGTCGGTGCAGTACGGTACGGGTCGGTTCAGTACGGGTCGGTGCAGTACGGGTCGGGTCGGTGCAGTACGGGTCGGTGCAGTACGGTACGGGTCGGTGCAGTCCGGTACGGGTCGGTTCAGTACGGGTCGGTGCAGTCCGGTACGGGTCGGTGCAGTCCGGTACGGGTCGGTGCAGTACGGGTCGGTGCAGTCCGGTACGGGTCGGTGCAGTCCGGTACGGGTCGGTGCAGTCCGGTACGGGTCGGTTCAGTACGGGTCGGTGCAGTCCGGTACGGGTCGGTGCAGTCCGGTACGGGTCGGTGCAGTACGGGTCGGTGCAGTACGGTACGGGTCGGTGCAGTACGGTACGGGTCGGTGCAGTACGGGTCGGTGCAGTACGGTACGGGTCGGTGCAGTACGGTACGGGTCGGTGCAGTGCAGTACGGGTCGGGTCGGTTCAGTACGGGTCGGGTCGGTGCAGTCTGGTACGGGTCGGTGCAGTACGGGTCGGTTCAGTACGGGTCGGTGCAGTACGGGTCGGGTCGGTGCAGTACGGTACGGGTCGGTGCAGTACGGTATGGGTTGGTGCAGTGCAGTACGGTACGGGTCGGTTCAGTACGGGTCGGGTCGGTGCAGTCTGGTACGGGTCGGTGCAGTACGGGTCGGTTCAGTACGGGTCGGTGCAGTACGGGTCGGGTCGGTGCAGTACGGTACGGGTCGGTGCAGTACGGTATGGGTTGGTGCAGTGCAGTACGGTACGGGTCGGTTCAGTACGGGTCGGGTCGGTGCAGTCTGGTACGGGTCGGTGCAGTACGGGTCGGTTCAGTACGGGTCGGTGCAGTACGGGTCGGGTCGGTGCAGCACGGTACGGGTCGGTTCAGTACGGGTCGGTGCAGTACGGGTCGGGTCGGTTCAGTCCGGTACGGGTCGGTTCAGCACGGTACGGGACGCACTTTGTCCCGTATTACTGTGAGAATCGAAAAATAGTCAGTATCATGCCAATGGAAATGAATAACGGGGCTTTATATGAAAATGTACGGTAAACTTGTTCCCAGGCCCTGTCCTGCTCTGTGACCAATGAGCTGACAGCATATTCATACCCGAGAATACGCTGTCAGCTCATTGGTCGAGGAGGTACTGTTGCACATGTGGGTGACAGTGAGCAGATACTGCTTTAAGCAGTGGTGGACAAAGTACTTGAGTTAAAGTATTGATACTCATGGTCAAATCTTACTCAACTACAAGTTCAAAATTTTACTCAAGTTAAAATACTGAAGAACTTACTTTTAAAAATACTCAAGTATTCAAAAGTACAAAGTACGTTTTCTAATATCAGTACATTGCTGTATTGTTTTCTGGATGCTTTTACAGAACCATGTAACTCTCTGAAACCACTTAATGTAGACTTTTTGCACCACTCTGCTACAGAATGACAACAACACGGCAGCTCTGAGCTAACAGTGCAACAGTACGCGTTCATTCATTCTTTGGTCTTAAAGTATTGGTGAAATAAAGACAGATAATAAACGGATATAAATGGATCTCCAGTGATCTAAATATCTTCCGAAGGACGCCGACTTTCACCAAACAGTGATCGGTGATTAGATGAACGTATTTTATGCCAGAAATAAGGTCCAGGTTTAAAAAAAAATTAACTTCTCCTTTAAGAAAGATACTTATTTTATTCAGTTAATTTGGTTATTTTGTATTAAAGTGAATTCCTGAATAATAATTTGTTTTCCATGTGTTCATGTCACTCAAAAAATATGCATCTAATTCAATTCAGGTTCGAGTTAAATAGTTAAAAAAAATCGTTTCACTCCAAAAAAAAGGGGCTAAAAAATTCACCAGGCCAGGAAAGGGGGAAGGCAATCGGGTCGGCTGGCCCTTCTAATGAGGTGTCCCTTATTTATTTTTCAGGGAGTTGGCAACCCTACTTCCCTGTCACATACAATGACGATGGACGAAGGGTGGTGGATAAAACAATTACGGTATTTCGGCATTGTGGCACGAGAAAGCCATATGAGAGTGGAACTACGTCCAGCATGGCAGTGCATTTGAAGCGCCATCCTCCTGGCATGGTAGCTCCTGTGTCAGGCTCCAAGACGAGTGCTGCGCATCAACCACAGCGACATTTAAACAGCCTTTAGCAGCAGAATCTGACAGGGCCAAAGCTATAACAAATGCTATCGGAGTGTTTATAGCTGCAGACATGAGGCCATACTCTGTTGCGCAAAACAAGGGGTTTAAACATCTGCTCAATGTGCTTGAGCCACGTTATGTAATGAAAAGATCGTGCCAAGTCTGTATGAGCAGGAAAAGTTAAAAATTGTTACGGAATTGTCCCAGGCTACTTCTGTTGCGCTAACCACAGACGGGTGGACCTCCAGAGCAACAGAAAGCTATGTAACTGTGACCGCTCACTATATCACAGCGAGCTGGGAGATGCGAAGCCCTGTGCTGCAGACACGTCGCCTCTATGGCCGCTTTCAGACAGAGCCGTCGAATTTCGTTCTGATAACTGCCCTTCCCCAGGGGAACTGTTTCAGTCTGCATTCCCACATGAGTCGGACCTGATGCGGCACAGCCGTCTGCGACAGCGACGTGTTACTTTAGCGCCACATTCAACAACAAAACAGAACAAAACAAAACCCGGTAAAAGTAAGGAAAGA
This sequence comes from Odontesthes bonariensis, assembly GCF_027942865.1. NCBI lineage: Eukaryota > Metazoa > Chordata > Actinopteri > Atheriniformes > Atherinopsidae > Odontesthes > Odontesthes bonariensis. The sequence goes on along the minus strand of NC_134522.1, from coordinate 158,282 downwards.
AGAAAAAACACCACCAAGAAGCTAACATGGAGAGCGGGGAGGCCACTGTGTTTATGGTCTGCATGATGGTGATATTAATCATGGACGATCGCATCAGGCGTCTAATATCGAGGCTGGAAGAGCTCACAGAGAGAGTCAGGAGACGATACTTTTTCATTTCATGAAGGAAGAAAGGAGAGCAGAGCGCTGCAGACAAATGAGACCAGTGTAAGTTTAACTTATTAAACACCCGCCAGTTGTGTCCGTGTTGTATGAGTAAACATTTCAGCCGTGATAGCATGACATGGGGCGTAGCTACCGACCACCACACACCTCCGTCAGATGCGTTCTATAGAACCCAGAACAGACCCAGCTGAGGAGAAGGAGCTGAAATGGTTATAGGAACTGAGGGCCGTGGTCCCGAGTTCCTGTATGTCCGAATGCGGGAGAAAACGGCCCCGCGGATTAAAAGGTTATTAGAACTGCCAAAGGTTCCTGCAGTCCGAAAGCGGCTTATGAGAGTCACACAAGCTCCAATCTAGCGCAGGTAGAAGCCGTGGCAGAGTGGAAGATAGAGAGACCCAATACAAATATCCCGGTCACAACAGATAATGCTAAAAATCAGATAAAGTTTAGGTCTGCTTTAATTCTGCTCATTTCATTCCATTTGATGTGTGCATACATAGGTCAGTTTTTATTTAAACTCCATGTTTATAAGGCTTCATGCCTTGAATTGCCCTTTGAGTTTTTTGTACACTGATCATTTAAAGGATGAAGGTGTACCGTAGCTACGGTTCTGCAGAGTGGAAACGAGGCCTTAGTGTGTGAGCTGAGCTTCCAGAGCCCCCCCCTCCCAGACTAACAGCAGAGAGAGAAATCTCCCAGCATCCAGTGGACCGAAGGCCCGTCGGCCGCCCCATGCTGAGCTCTCTGATGCCGGGCTTTCAGGCCACCACATGGGGCAAATGGCTTCAGTCTTCCATTATTTCAATCAGAGCAGCCTTCAAGTAGTGCCCCCCCCCCCCCCGGTTCCCTGGAGCACCGCCCTGAAAGGTGAGGCCCACAGCCGATGTGCTAAATGTGTTCATCTGTAGGCGGCCCTCATTTCATCAACTGCCTGATAGATGCTGAACGCAGCTCGCTCAGTGGGAGAGTCTCTGAGCCTAAGGGCAGCTGTCAGCAGCAGGAAGGGTTCCAGCCACAGCTGATGAGGGTTTTAATGAGAAACGTCTTATCAGATAGGACCCTGAGCAGGTAGGACCCTGAGCAGGTAGGACCCTGAGCATGTACGACCCTGAGCAGGTAGGACCCTGAGCAGGTAGGACCCTGAGCAGGTAGGACCCTGAGCAGGTAGGACCCTGAGCAGGTACGACCCTGAGCAGGTAGGACCCTGAGCAGGTAGGACTCTGAGCAGGTAGGACCCTGAGCAGGTACGACCCTGAGCAGGTAGGACCCTGAGCAGGTACGACCCTGAGCATGTACGACCCTGAGCAGGTACGACCCTGAGCAGGTAGGACCCTGAGCAGGAACGACCCTGAGCAGGAACGACCCTGAGCAGGTAGGACCCTGAGCAGGTAGGACCCTGAGCAGGTAGGACCCTGAGCAGGTACGACCCTGAGCAGGTACGACCCTGAGCAGGTAGGACCCTGAGCAGGTAGGACCCTCAGCAGGTAGGACCCTGAACAGGTACGACCCTGAGCAGGTAGGACCCTGAGCAGGTACGACCCTGAGCATGTACGACCCTGAGCAGGTACGACCCTGAGCAGGTAGGACCCTGAGCAGGAACGACCCTGAGCAGGTACGACCCTGAGCAGGTACGACCCTGAGCAGGTACGACCCTGAGCAGGTAGGACCCTCAGCAGGTAGGACCCTGAGCAGGTACGACCCTGAGCAGGTACGACCCTGAGCAGGTAGGACCCTGAGCAGGTAGGACCCTCAGCAGGTAGGACCCTGAACAGGTACGACCCTGAGCAGGTAGGACCCTGAGCAGGTACGACCCTGAGCATGTACGACCCTGAGCAGGTACGACCCTGAGCAGGTAGGACCCTGAGCAGGAACGACCCTGAGCAGGTACGACCCTGAGCAGGTACGACCCTGAGCAGGTAGGACCCTCAGCAGGTAGGACCCTGAACAGGTAGGACCCTGAACAGGTAGGACCCTGAGCAGGAACGACCCTGAGCATGTACGACCCTGAGCAGGTAGGACCCTGAGCAGGTAAGACCCTGAGCAGTTATGATCCTGAGCAGGTAGGACCCTGAGCACGTAGGACCCTGAACAGGTACGATCCTGAACAGGAAGGACCCTGAGCAGGTAAGACCCTGAGCAGGTATGATCCTGAACAGGAAGGACCCTGAGCAGGTAGGACCCTGAGCAGGTACGACCCTGAGCAGGTAGGACCCTGAGTAGGTACGACCCTGAGTAGAGGAACCGCTCAGTATCTGCAGCTAGCGGCAGCTGACAGCAGCTAACAGCGGCTGACTATGGCTAACGGCAGCTAACGACGGCAGCTAATGACGGCAGCTAATGGCAGCTAACGGCGGCTAACGGCAGCTAACGGCAGCTAACGGCAGCTAACGACGGCAGCTAATGGCAGCTAACAGCAGCTAACAGCGGCTAACAGCGGCTGGCACCAGCTGCCCGGTTCTGAAGGTCCCCTGCCCGGTTCTGAAGGTCCCCTGCCCGGTTCTGAAGGTCCCTGCCCGGTTCTGAAGGTCCCCTGCCCGGTTCTGAAGGTCCCCTGCCCGGTTCTGAAGGTCCCTGCCCGGTTCTGAAGGTCCCCTGCCCGGTTCTGAAGGTCCCTGCCCGGTTCTGAAGGTCCCCTGCCCGGTTCTGAAGGTCCCTGCCCGGTTCTGAAGGTCCCCTGCCCGGTTCTGAAGGTCCCCTGCCCGGTTCTGAAGGTCCCCTGCCCGGTTCTGGGCCTTCATGTCTGCTCTGTCAGATCCACACGTTTAGTTCGGAGCTTCTGACTTTGGCAGCGTCTCCTCATAATTAATGAGCTTCATTAATAATTCTATAGAATATTAATGACTGTCCTTGGACACTTATTAATAATAAGGAAGCTGGTCAGGTTGTTTCAGGGTGCAGAGAGATGTGGGACACCTTGATGATAACTTTAGCTTTGGCTCCATCTCACCTGACAGGAAACCCCCGAGTTAGAGTTAAACACTTCACACTGACAGTTATTAAACTGCATCACACACATATATAAATATATGAATATAATAGTCTCTCCTCTTGGAGCACGTTTGTTTTTTAGAGGGCGAAACAAGGATATCAGAACATTTTAAATCCAGCACTTAGCCAGGTCCGCGGTCTAATTTAAATGAAGTAGCAGAGGTAGCTGAGCAGAAGGTGAACGCTGAATCTTAATTAAATCTCAGGCTGCAGCTGCCCTTTAATTCATCTTAATTTAAGAGGATCACACGGTGTAATAAAGTCAGCTGCACATTAATCTCAGCATAAGGCTGAGCTAATACTGGGGCTGCTGTTGGGTTTCACTCATTCAGACTCTGGCTGTGTTCGAAACCGCATACTTCTCCTACTACTCCTACTAACTTTAACTTTTTTAAGCTCCCGGATGCATACTTGATTCTCCTAAATGTTGGGTATGCATCATGAGGTCACTACTCGTACTCAAACTACCCAAGATGCAACGTAACGTGACGTCGCCGATCCTCATTTCCTGTCAAAATGGCAGTTTCAAGCTAGCTACAACGAGGGTAGGTTCACTTCCTGTTTTCAAAACAAAAGCACCAATTGTATGGTAATGGCTTTCCCTATGATAAAAGGCAATGGGTATTTTATTTTGTGAAAATAACCGGAAGTGCGTTAGCTAACTGCGGCTAGCTTTAGTAGCGCCGAATTCATGGGAACAAAATGGTAAACAGCCGGTATTTTGTCAGGTTTTCAACACGTTGGGGATCTATACGACTACTTTCTCTCCTGAAAATGTTTCAAATGTTGCTAAAGTTTACAGAGTTTAGAGCTTAAGGGAAATCAGCTTCAGGCCGGCTGATTTCAGCTCGGGCAGGAGCGAAATGCATTGTGGGTAAACGCTCTGCATACTGTCTGATCAATCAGTATGTAGTATGAAGTATCTAGTATGTAGTATGCAGTATATAGTATGTAGTATGCAGTATATAGTATGAAGTATGCAGTATGAAGTATGCAGTATGTAGTATGAAGTATGCAGTATGAAGTATGCAGTATCTAGTATGCAGTATGTAGTATGCAGTATGTAGTATGCAGTATGAAGTATGCAGTATGTAGTATGTAGTATGAAGTATGCAGTATGTAGTATGCAGTATGTAGTATGTTAGTATGCAGTATGAAGTATGCAGTATCTAGTATGCAGTATGTAGTATGCAGTATGTAGTATGCAGTATGAAGTATGCAGTATGTAGTATGTAGTATGAAGTATGCAGTATGTAGTATGCAGTATGTAGTATGTTAGTATGCAGTATGAAGTATGCAGTATGTAGTATGAAGTATGCAGTATGAAGTATGCAGTGTGCAGTATGTAGTATGCAGTATGCAGTATATAGTATGAAGTATGCAGTATGAAGTATGCAGTATGCAGTATGAAGTATGCAGTATGTAGTATGCAGTATGTAGTATGCAGTATATAGTATGAAGTATGCAGTATGAAGTATGCAGTATGTAGTATGCAGTATGCAGTATGAAGTATGCAGTATGTAGTATGTAGTATGCAGTATGTAGTATGAAGTATGCTGTATGAAGTATGCAGTATGTAGTATGCAGTATGTAGTATGTTAGTATGCAGTATGAAGTATGCAGTATGTAGTATGTAGTATGTAGTATGCAGTATATAGTATGAAGTATGCAGTATGAAGTATGAAGTATGCAGTATGAAGTATGCAGTATGTAGTATGAAGTATGCAGTATGAAGTATGAAGTATGTAGTATGCAGTATGTAGTATGTTAGTATGCAGTATGTAGTATGCAGTATGTAGTATGCAGTATGAAGTATGTAGTATGTAGTATGAAGTATGCAGTATGCAGTATGAAGTATGTAGTATGTTAGTATGCAGTATGTAGTATGCAGTATGAAGTATGCAGTATGCAGTATGCAGTATGAAGTATGTAGTATGCAGTATGTAGTATGTTAGTATGCAGTATGTAGTATGCAGTATGAAGTATGCAGTATGCAGTATGAAGTATGTAGTATGCAGTATGTAGTATGTTAGTATGCAGTATGAAGTATGCAGTATGTAGTATGAAGTATGCAGTATGTAGTATGAAGTATGCAGTATGAAGTATGCAGTATGAAGTATGCAGTATGCAGTATGAAGTATGCAGTATGAAGTATGCAGTATGCAGTATGTAGTATGCAGTATGTAGTATGCAGTATGAAGTATGCAGTATGCAGTATGTAGTATGCAGTATGTAGTATGCAGTATATAGTATGCAGTATGAAGTATGTAGTATGCAGTATGTAGTATGCAGTATGTAGTATGCAGTATGTAGTATGTAGTATGAAGTATGCAGTATGCAGTATGAAGTATGTAGTATGCAGTATGCAGTATGTAGTATGTAGTATGCAGTATGAAGTATGTAGTATGCAGTATGCAGTATGTAGTTTGTAGTATGTAGTATGTAGTATGTAGTAGGCGGTTTTGAACACAGCCTCCGTCTGTGACTTCTTCATTCTTCTTCTGCTGCTCAGAGGTCTGCAGGAGGACAAGACTTCTTAAACAGAATCCTCGTAGAAGTGCTGCAGCTCAGCCTCACAACAGCTCACATCCAGGTTTAACATGAAAAAGACTAAATATCAGAGGAATACAGCACAGTATAACCACCTGTCTGAACCTTAAGATGCAGCTTTCTGATAGAATACCTCCCGTTTGGTCGTTGGGTAAAAATCAGCAGATTTACAGCCACCGTCAGTTCTACGGCTTCATTTAAATCCTCCACCCGGCGTGCTCCATCACACGTCAGTTTAACAGCTGGACTCGCTCAGAGGGGAGTAATTAGAGAACTGGATTAATGGAGGCATCCGTTAACTCTGAGCTTTGTGTCAGAGGTCAGCTGGACACCGACACTCTGTGTTTATGAAACATGTCGACCGAAACCCACCGACGTTAGCTGGTATGATGGAGGTGGACCTAAAGAGCTCCCTCTCACACTGGAAAAAATCAAAGTTTTACCAACTATATTTGTCTCATTTCTAGTCAAAATATCTCATTACACTTAATATGAGACACAACTGCCTAACAAGCTCTATTTCAGCCAGATATAGGGACTTGTTTTAGTACAATACATCTGGAATATCTTGTTAAATAAAAAAGTCTTGAAAACAAATTGAGTCGGATTTCACATGAAACAAGCTTTTTTTTTTTTACATTTGAAGAGGTTTTTAAGCTAATTTCAAGATCACTTTTATCTCAAAAGTCCTAAATATCACATCTTATTTCAAGAAATCTTGACAAGCCGATTTTCACTAGTTCCATTGGCAGATTATTTTGCTTATTTCAAGCAAAAACGTCTTTTATTTGTTGTTTTTTTACTTATTTTTGGAGGGGCATGTTTTCCAGTGCAGTTTCAGTCCCATCCAAACGGGAGGAGAACTTCAGCTCCATAACTCCCTGAAAAGGGGTCAGTGTTATTTATTTCTTCAGCAGATAAACGGTCTGAAGTGGACTCCATCTGGGCTTCTGTGGTTGAAGCTGCTGTGAGCCCACAGCACGAAGTCAGAGTCGCTCTGAGGAAAAGATGAACAGGAAACAGGTGGGAATACATCCATCAGGGGGGGGCACAGGAGGAGAGGAATCAGCAGCAAACCCTACAGAGAGATTCCCAGTTTAAACAGGTGAAACAACGTGTTCCTGTCACCAAACCCTGTCAGCCAGGAGTTTATTCACAGCCAGACGACAACTTCCAACTTTGTTCGTCATCTGAAGATCCATTCTGACCAGTAAGTGCTCGTCAAATGAGCTAATATTATCCTGTTAGCCTAGTCGGTAGTTAGCTAACGTTAGCTTGATATGATACGGGGTGGACAGGTTGGACACATTGGCCAATGATGTTTACTGACAGTTACTTATATCTTTGTGTTTTCACTTTATTAAGATCAGATTCTGCAGGTAAAACTGCAATAATAGGGTGACTTTGACTTGCCCAAGAAATAATTACGTGAGACTTGCACATGTGTGACTTGGTCCCATCTCTGCCAGGGGTGGAACCTAGGGAACCTGAGGGAACCTGAGGAAACCTGAGGAACCTGAGGGAACCTGAGGAACCTGAGGAAACCTGAGGAAACCTGAGGGAACCTGAGGGAACCTGAGGAAACCTGAGGGAACCTGAGGGAACCTGAGGAAACCTGAGGAACCTGAGGGAACCTGAGGGAACCTGAGGGAACCTGAGGAACCTGAGGAACCTGAGGGAACCTGAGGAAACCTGAGGGAACCTGAGGGAACCTGAGGGAACCTGAGGAACCTGAGGAAACCTGAGGAACCTGAGGGAACCTGAGGGAACCTGAGGAAACCGAGGGAACCTGAGGGAACCTGAGGGAACCTGAGGGAACCTGAGGAAACCTGAGGAAACCTGAGGAACCTGAGGGAACCTGAGGAAACCTGAGGGAACCTGAGGAAACCTGAGGGAACCTGAGGGAACCTGAGGAACCTGAGGAAACCTGAGGAAACCTGAGGAACCTGAGGGAACCTGAGGGAACCTGAGGAAACCTGAGGAAACCTGAGGGAACCTGAGGAAACCTGAGGGAACCTGAGGAACCTGAGGGAACCTGAGGGAACCTGAGGAAACCTGAGAGAACCTGAGGAAACCTGAGGAAACCTGAGGGAACCTGAGGGAACCTGAGGAAACCTGAGGGAACCTGAGGGAACCTGAGGAAACCTGAGGAAACCTGAGGGAACCTGAGGGAACCTAGGAAACCTGAGGAAACCTGAGGAACCTGAGGGAACCTGAGGAACCTGAGGAACCTGAGGGAACCTGAGGAACCTGAGGGAACCTGAGGAAACCTGATGAAACCTGAGGAAACCTGAGGGAACCTGAGGGAACCTGAGGAAACCTGAGAGAACCTGAGGAAACCTGAGGGAACCTAGGAAACCTGAGAGAACCTGAGGAAACCTGAGAGAACCTGAGGAAACCTGAGGGAACCTGAGGGAACCTGAGGAACCTGAGGAAACCTGAGAGAACCTGAGGAAACCTGAGGGAACCTAGGAAACCTGAGGAAACCTGAGGGAACCTGAGGGAACCGGGACATCAGGGTGGAACCTGAGGAGCTCTTCCGGTGTGTTGGCAGGACAGTAATCACATGACCAAACGGGCCGACCTCTCAGGATATTGTGTAAACGTTGGCTGGTTACAGAGAGATTAGGAAGCTTTTCCCTGTTTTCATGTATTTCTGGATAATAATGTGCTGGAGAACGTCCCCTGTGGACAATAAGGTCCGGCTAATGAACTGAGCCGTAATCATTAATGCTTCATTAGCAGAGCTTTAATGAGGCTGCTGCACATTTCTCTGTTTCCTGCTCGCAGCCAGCAGAGTTATGGGAGGTGATCTCTGACAGCAGCAGACTGTACCCCCGAGGGCCCCGGGGCCCCCAGGGGCCGCTCATTAATAACAGCCGGGGCCCCCAGGGGCCGCTCATTAATAACAGCCGGGGCCCCCAGGGACCGGTCATTAATAACAGCCGGGGCCCCCAGGGACCGCTCATTAATAGCAGCCGGGGCCCCCAGGGACCGCTCATTAATAACAGCCGGGGCCCCCAGGGACCGCTCATTAATAACAGCCGGGGCCCCCAGGGACCGGTCATTAATAACAGCCGGGGCCCCCAGGGACCGCTCATTAATAGCAGCCGGGGCCCCCAGGGACCGGTCATTAATAACAGCCGGGGCCCCCAGGGACCGGTCATTAATAACAGCCGGGGCCCCCAGGGACCGCTCATTAATAGCAGCCGGGGCCCCCAGGGACCGGTCATTAATAACAGCCGGGGCCCCCAGGGACCGCTCATTAATAGCAGCCGGGGCCCCCAGGGACCGGTCATTAATAACAGCCGGGGCCCCCAGGGACCGCTCATTAATAGCAGCCGGGGCCCCCAGGGACCGGTCATTAATAACAGCCGGGGCCCCCAGGGACCGGTCATTAATAACAGCCGGGGCCCCCAGGGACCGGTCATTACTAGCAGCCGGGGCCCCCAGGGACCGGTCATTAATAGCAGCCGGGGCCCCCAGGGGCCGCTCATTGATAACAGCCGGGGCCCCCAGGGACCGGTCATTGATAACAGCCGGGGCCCCCAGGGGCCGCTCATTGATAACAGCCGGGGCCCCCAGGGGCCGCTCATTGATAACAGCCGGGGCCCCCAGGGGCCGCTCATTGATAACAGCCGGGGCCCCCAGGGGCCGCTCATTAATAGGAGCCGGGGCCCCCAGGGACCGCTCATTAATAGCAGCCGGGGCCCCCAGGGACCGCTCATTAATAACAGCCGGGGCCCCCAGGGGCCGCTCATTAATAGCAGCCGGGGCCCCCAGGGGCCGCTCATTAATAACAGCCGGGGCCCCCAGGGGCCGCTCATTAATAGCAGCCGGGGCCCCCAGGGACCGCTCATTAATAACAGCCGGGGCCCCCAGGGGCCGCTCATTAATAGCAGCCGGGGCCCCCAGGGGCCGCTCATTAATAACGGCCGGGGCCCCCAGGGACCGCTCATTAATAACAGCCGACCGCTGCAGATACGCTCATTCTGCCTGGTTTGGCATTCAGAGGACGCCCCATCACACAGCCGCCGGCTTACAGCAGGTTACATGCAGAGTGTCGGGCTGGTATTTGTCTGGGAGATATGCTTGTGCAGCATGACATTATGACAGCTCTGACATTTTCCTGCTTAATGTTGCACATGCTGCTTTGCATCAGAATGCGTTTCCGTAACATCATGAATTTTATCGTCTCTGCCTTCAGCTGACCTCAGAGGAGGAGAAATAAAGTCTGTTTAACTGCTGAAACACAGAGAAATAAAGTCTGTTTAACTGAAACACAGAGAAATAAAGTCTGTTTAACTGCTGAAACACAGAGAAATAAAGTCTGTTTAACTGCTGAAACACAGAGAAATAAAGTCTGTTTAACTGCTGAAACACAGAGAAATAAAGTCTGTTTAACTGCTGAAACACAGAGAAATAAAGTCTGTTTAACTGCTGAAACACAGAGAAATAAAGTCTGTTTAACTGCTGAAACACAGAGAAATAAAGTCTGTTTAACTGCTGAAACACAGAGAAATAAAGTCTGTTTAACTGCTGAAACACAGAGAAATAAAGTCTGTTTAACTGCTGAAGCAAAGAGAAATAAAGTCTGTTTAACTGCTGAAACACAGAGAAATAAAGTCTGTTTAACTGCTGAAACACAGAGAAATAAAGTCTGTTTAACTGCTGAAACACAGAGAAATAAAGTCTGTTTAACTGCTGAAACACAGAGAAATAAAGTCTGTTTAACTGCTGAAACACAGAGAAATAAAGTCTGTTTAACTGCTGAAACACAGAGAAATAAAGTCTGTTTAACTGCTGAAACACAGAGAAATAAAGTCTGTTTAACTGCTGAAACACAGAGAAATAAAGTCTGTTTAACTGCTGAAACACAGAGAAATAAAGTCTGTTTAACTGCTGAAACACAGAGAAATAAAGTCTGTTTAACTGCTGAAACACAGAGAAATAAAGTCTGTTTAACTGCTGAAACACAGAGAAATAAAGTCTGTTTAACTGCTGAAACACAGAGAAATAAAGTCTGTTTAACTGCTGAAACACAGAGAAATAAAGTCTGTTTAACTGCTGAAACACAGAGAAATAAAGTCTGTTTAACTGAAACACAGAGAAATAAAGTCTGTTTAACTGCTGAAACACAGAGAAATAAAGTCTGTTTAACTGCTGAAGCACAGAGAAATAAAGTCTGTTTAACTGCTGAAACACAGAGAAATAAAGTCTGTTTAACTGCTGAAACACAGAGAAATAAAGTCTGTTTAACTGCTGAAACACAGAGAAATAAAGTCTGTTTAACTGCTGAAGCACAGAGAAATAAAGTCTGTTTAACTGCTGAAACACAGAGAAATAAAGTCTGTTTAACTGCTGAAACACAGAGAAATAAAGTCTGTTTAACTGCTGAAACACAGAGAAATAAAGTCTGTTTAACTGCTGAAACACAGAGAAATAAAGTCTGTTTAACTGAAACACAGAGAAATAAAGTCTGTTTAACTGCTGAAACACAGAGAAATAAAGTCTGTTTAACTGCTGAAACACAGAGAAATAAAGTCTGTTTAACTGCTGAAACACAGAGAAATAAAGTCTGTTTAACTCGCTGAAACACAGAGAAATAAAGTCTGTTTAACTGCTGAAACACAGAGAAATAAAGTCTGTTTAACTGAAACACAGAGAAATAAAGTCTGTTTAACTGCTGAAACACAGAGAAATAAAGTCTGTTTAACTGAAACACAGAGAAATAAAGTCTGTTTAACTGCTGAAACACAGAGAAATAAAGTCTGTTTAACTGCTGAAACACAGAGAAATAAAGTCTGTTTAACTGAACACAGAGAAATAAAGTCTGTTTAACTGCTGAAACACAGAGAAATAAAGTCTGTTTAACTGCTGAAACACAGAGAAATAAAGTCTGTTTAACTGCTGAAACACAGAGAAATAAAGTCTGTTTAACTGAAACACAGAGAAATAAAGTCTGTTTAACTGCTGAAACACAGAGAAATAAAGTCTGTTTAACTGCTGAAACACAGAGAAATAAAGTCTGTTTAACTGCTGAAACACAGAGAAATAAAGTCTGTTTAACTGAAACACAGAGAAATAAAGTCTGTTTAACTGCTGAAACACAGAGAAATAAAGTCTGTTTAACTGAAACACAGAGAAATAAAGTCTGTTTAACTGCTGAAACACAGAGAAATAAAGTCTGTTTAACTGCTGAAACACAGAGAAATAAAGTCTGTTTAACTGCTGAAACACAGAGAAATAAAGTCTGTTTAACTGCTGAAACACAGAGAAATAAAGTCTGTTTAACTGCTGAAACACAGAGAAATAAAGTCTGTTTAACTGCTGAAACACAGAGAAATAAAGTCTGTTTAACTGCTGAAACACAGAGAAATAAAGTCTGTTTAACTGCTGAAACACAGAGAAATAAAGTCTGTTTAACTGCTGAAACACAGAGAAATAAAGTCTGTTTAACTGCTGAAGGAAGAGAAATAAAGTCTGTTTAACTGCTGAAACACAGAGAAATAAAGTCTGTTTAACTGCTGAAACACAGAGAAATAAAGTCTGTTTAACTGCTGAAACACAGAGAAATAAAGTCTGTTTAACTGCTGAAACACAGAGAAATAAAGTCTGTTTAACTGCTGAAACACAGAGAAATAAAGTCTGTTTAACTGCTGAAACACAGAGAAATAAGTCTGTTTAACCGCTGAAACACAGAGAAATAAAGTCTGTTTAACCGCTGAAACACAGAGAAATAAAGTCTGTTTAACCGCTGAAACACAGAGAAATAAAGTCTGTTTAACTGCTGAAGGGAAGAGAAATTAAGTCTGTTAACTGCTGAAACACAGAGAAATAAAGTCTGTTTAACTGCTGAAACACAGAGAAATAAAGTCTGTTTAACTGCTGAAACACAGAGAAATAAAGTCTGTTTAACTGAAGAACACAGAGAAATAAAGTCTGTTTAACTGCTGAAACACAGAGAAATAAAGTCTGTTTAACTGCTGAAACACAGAGAAATAAAGTCTGTTTAACCGCTGAAACACAGAGAAATAAAGTCTGTTTAACCGCTGAAACACAGAGAAATAAAGTCTGTTTAACCGCTGAAACACAGAGAAATAAAGTCTGTTTAACTGCTGAAACACAGAGAAATAAAGTCTGTTTAACTGCTGAAACACAGAGAATAAAGTCTGTTTAACTGCTGAAACACAGAGAAATAAAGTCTGTTTAACTGAAACACAGAGAAATAAAGTCTGTTTAACTGCTGAAACACAGAGAATAAAGTCTGTTTAACTGAAGCACAGAGAAATAAAGTCTGTTTAACTGCTGAAACACAGAGAATAAGTCTGTTAACTCTGAAACACAGAGAAATAAAGTCTGTTTAACTGAAGCACAGAGAAATAAAGTCTGTTTAACTGCTGAAACACAGAGAAATAAAGTCTGTTAACTGCTGAAACACAGAGAAATAAAGTCTGTTTAACTGCTGAAACACAGAGAAATAAAAGTCTGTTTAACTGCTGAAACACAGAGAAATAAAGTCTGTTTAACTGCTGAAACACAGAGAAATAAAGTCTGTTTAACTGCTGAAACACAGAGAATAAGTCTGTTTAACCGCTGAAACACAGAGAAATAAAGTCTGTTTAACCGCTGAAACACAGAGAAATAAAGTCTGTTTAACTGCTGAAGGAAGAGAAATAAAGTCTGTTTAACTGCTGGAAACACAGAGAAATAAAGTCTGTTTAACTGCTGAAACACAGAGAAATAAAGTCTGTTTAACTGCTGAAACACAGAGAAATAAAGTCTGTTTAACTGCTGAAACACAGAGAAATAAAGTCTGTTTAACTGCTGAAACACAGAGAAATAAAGTCTGTTTAACTGCTGAAACACAGAGAAATAAAGTCTGTTTAACCGCTGAAACACAGAGAAATAAAGTCTGTTTAACTGCTGAAGCACAGAGAAATAAAGTCTGTTTAACTGCTGAAACACAGAGAAATAAAGTCTGTTTAACTGCTGAAACACAGAGAAATAAAGTCTGTTTAACTGCTGAAACACAGAGAAATAAAGTCTGTTTAACTGAAACACAGAGAAATAAAGTCTGTTAACTGCTGAAACACAGAGAAATAAAGTCTGTTTAACTGCTGAAACACAGAGAAATAAAGTCTGTTTAACTGCTGAAACAAAGAGAAATAAAGTCTGTTTAACTGCTGAAACACAGAGAAATAAAGTCTGTTTAACTGCTGAAACACAGAGAAATAAAGTCTGTTTAACTGCTGAAGGGAAGAGAAATAAAGTCTGTTTAACTGCTGAAACACAGAGAATAAAGTCTGTTTAACTGCTGAAGCAAAGAGAAATAAAGTCTGTTTAACTGAACACAGAGAAATAAAGTCTGTTTAACTGCTGAAACACAGAGAAATAAAGTCTGTTTAACTGCTGAAACACAGAGAAATAAAGTCTGTTTAACTGCTGAAACACAGAGAAATAAAGTCTGTTTAACTGCTGAAACACAGAGAAATAAAGTCTGTTTAACTGAAACACAGAGAAATAAAGTCTGTTTAACTGCTGAAACACAGAGAAATAAAGTCTGTTTAACTGCTGAAACAAAGAGAAATAAAGTCTGTTTAACTGCTGAAACACAGAGAAATAAAGTCTGTTTAACTGCTGAAGCAAAGAGAAATAAAGTCTGTTTAACTGAAACACAGAGAAATAAAGTCTGTTTAACTGCTGAAACACAGAGAAATAAAGTCTGTTTAACTGCTGAAACACAGAGAAATAAAGTCTGTTTAACTGCTGAAACACAGAGAAATAAAGTCTGTTTAACTGCTGAAACACAGAGAAATAAAGTCTGTTTAACTGCTGAAACACAGAGAAATAAAGTCTGTTTAACTGCTGAAACACAGAGAAATAAAGTCTGTTTAACTGCTGAAACACAGAGAAATAAAGTCTGTTTAACTGCTGAAACACAGAGAAATAAAGTCTGTTTAACTGCTGAAACAAGGAGAAATAAAGTCTGTTTAACCGCTGAAACACAGAGAAATAAAGTCTGTTTAACTGCTGAAACACAGAGAAATAAAGTCTGTTTAACTGCTGAAACACAGAGAAATAAAGTCTGTTTAACTGCTGAAACACAGAGAAATAAAGTCTGTTTAACTGCTGAAACACAGAGAAATAAAGTCTGTTTAACTGCTGAAACACAGAGAAATAAAGTCTGTTTAACGACCCAAACACAGAGAGAAAGCTGTTTAAACTGAAACACAGAGAAATAAAGTCTGTTTAACGCTGAAACACAGAGAAATAAAGTCTGTTTAACTGCTGAAACACAGAGAAATAAAGTCTGTTTAACTGCTGAAACACAGAGAAATAAAGTCTGTTTAACTGCTGAAACACAGAGAAATAAAGTCTGTTTAACCGCTGAAACACAGAGAAATAAAGTCTGTTTAACTGCTGAAACACAGAGAAATAAAGTCTGTTTAACTGCTGAAACACAGAGAAATAAAGTCTGTTTAACTGCTGAAACACAGAGAAATAAAGTCTGTTTAACTGCTGAAACACAGAGAAATAAAGTCTGTTTAACTGCTGAAACACAGAGAAATAAAGTCTGTTTAACTGCTGAAACACAGAGAAATAAAGTCTGTTTAACTGCTGAAACACAGAGAAATAAAGTCTGTTTTAACTGCTGAAACACAGAGAAATAAAGTCTGTTTAACTGCTGAAACACAGAGAAATA
This sequence comes from Odontesthes bonariensis, assembly GCF_027942865.1. Taxonomy (NCBI): domain Eukaryota; kingdom Metazoa; phylum Chordata; class Actinopteri; order Atheriniformes; family Atherinopsidae; genus Odontesthes; species Odontesthes bonariensis. The sequence continues at coordinate 142,873 of NC_134522.1, read as the reverse complement.
AAGTCTGTTTAACTGCTGAAACACAGAGAAATAAAGTCTGTTTAACTGCTGAAACACAGAGAAATAAAGTCTGTTTAACTGCTGAAACACAGAGAAATAAAGTCTGTTTAACTGCTGAAACACAGAGAAATAAAGTCTGTTTAACTGAAACACAGAGAAATAAAGTCTGTTTAACTGCTGAAACACAGAGAAATAAAGTCTGTTTAACTGAAACACAGAGAAATAAAGTCCTGTTTAACCGCTGAAACACAGAGAAATAAAGTCTGTTTAACCGCTGAAACACAGAGAAATAAAGTCTCTGTTAACTGCTGAAACACAGAGAAATAAAGTCTGTTTAACTGCTGAAACACAGAGAAATAAAGTCTGTTAACTGCTGAAACACAGAGAAATAAAGTCTGTTTAACTGCTGAAACACAGAGAAATAAAGTCTGTTTAACGCTGAACACAGAGAAATAAAGTCTGTTTAACTGCTGAAACACAGAGAAATAAAGTCTGTTTAACTGCTGAAACACAGAGAAATAAAGTCTGTTTAACTGCTGAAACACAGAGAAATAAAGTCTGTTTAACTCTGAAACACAGAGAAATAAAGTCTGTTTAACGCTGAAACACAGAGAAATAAAGTCTGTTTAACTGCTGAAACACAGAGAAATAAAGTCTGTTTAACTGCTGAAACACAGAGAAATAAAGTCTGTTTAACTGCTGAAACACAGAGAAATAAAGTCTGTTTAACTGCTGAAACACAGAGAAATAAAGTCTGTGTTAACTGCTGAAACACAGAGAAATAAAGTCTGTTAACCGCTGAAACACAGAGAAATAAAGTCTGTTTAACTGCTGAAACACAGAGAAATAAAGTCTGTTTAACTGCTGAACAAAGAGAAATAAAGTCTGTTTAACTGCTGAAACACAGAGAAATAAAGTCTGTTTAACTGCTGAAACAAAGAGAAATAAAGTCTGTTTAACTGCTGAAACACAGAGAAATAAAGTCTGTAATTAACTGCTGAACACAGAGAAATAAAGTCTGTTTAACTGCTGAAACACAGAGAAATAAAGTCTGTTTAACTGCTGAAACACAGAGAAATAAAGTCTGTTTAACTGCTGAAACCAGAGAAATAAAGTCTGTTTACTGCTGAACACAGAGAAATAAAGTCTGTTTAACTGCTGAAACACAGAGAAATAAAGTCTGTTTAACTGCTAAACACAGAGAATAAGCTGTTAACTGCTGAAACACAGAGAAATAAAGTCTGTTTAACTGCTGAAACAAAGAGAAATAAAGTCTGTTTAACTGCTGAAACACAGAGAAATAAAGTCTGTTTAACTGCTGAAGCACAGAGAAATAAAGTCTGTTTAACTGCTGAAACACAGAGAAATAAAGTCTGTTTAACTGCATGAAACACAGAGAAATAAAGTCTGTTTAACTGCTGAAACACAGAGAAATAAAGTCTGTTTAACTGCTGAAACACAGAGAAATAAAGTCTGTTTAACTGCTGAAACACAGAGAAATAAAGTCTGTTTAACTGCTGAAACACAGAGAATAAAGTCTGTTTAACTGCTGAAGCGGAAGAGAAATAAAGTCTTCTGTTTAACTGCTGAAACACAGAGAAATAAAGTCTGTTTAACTGAAGCACAGAGAAATAAAGTCTGTTTAACTGCTGAAACACAGAGAAATAAAGTCTGTTTAACTGCTGAAACAAAGAGAAATAAAGTCTGTTTAACTGCTGAAACACAGAGAAATAAAGTCTGTTTAACTGCTGAAACACAGAGAAATAAAGTCTGTTTAACTGCTGAAGGAAGAGAAATAAAGTCTGTTTAACTGCTGAAACACAGAGAAATAAAGTCTGTTTAACTGCTGAAGGAAGAGAAATAAAGTCTGTTTAACTGCTGAAACACAGAGAAATAAAGTCTGTTTAACTGCTGAAACACAGAGAAATAAAGTCTGTTTAACTGAAGCACAGAGAAATAAAGTCTGTTTAACTGCTGAAACACAGAGAAATAAAGTCTGTTTAACTGCTGAAACACAGAGAAATAAAGTCTGTTTAACTGAAACACAGAGAAATAAAGTCTGTTTAACTGAAACACAGAGAAATAAAGTCTGTTTAACTGCTGAAACACAGAGAAATAAAGTCTGTTTAACTGCTGAAACACAGAGAAATAAAGTCTGTTTAACTGCTGAAACACAGAGAAATAAAGTCTGTTTAACTGCTGAACCACAGAGAAATAAAGTCTGTTTAACTGCTGAAACACAGAGAAATAAAGTCTGTTTAACTGCTGAAACACAGAGAAATAAAGTCTGTTTAACTGAAACACAGAGAAATAAAGTCTGTTTAACTGCTGAAACACAGAGAAATAAAGTCTGTTTAACTGCTGAAACACAGAGAAATAAAGTCTGTTTAACTGCTGAAACACAGAGAAATAAAGTCTGTTTTAACTGCTGAAACACAGAGAAATAAAGTCTGTTTAACTGCTGAAACACAGAGAAATAAAGTCTGTTTAACTGAACACAGAGAAATAAAGTCTGTTTAACTGCTGAAACACAGAGAAATAAAGTCTGTTTAACTGCTGAAACACAGAGAAATAAAGTCTGTTTAACTGCTGAAACACAGAGAAATAAAGTCTGTTTAACTGCTGAAACACAGAGGAATAAAGTCTGTTAACTGCTGAAACACAGAGAAATAAAGTCTGTTACTGAAACACAGAGAAATAAAGTCTGTTTAACTGCTGAAACACAGAGAAATAAAGTCTGTTTAACCGCTGAAACACAGAGAAATAAAGTCTGTTTAACCGCTGAAACACAGAGAAATAAGTCTGTTTAACTGCTGAAGGGAAGAGAAATAAAGTCTGTTTAACCGCTGAAACACAGAGAATATAAAGTCTGTTTAACTGCTGAAGGAAGAGAAATATAGTCTGTTTAACCGCTGAAACACAGAGAAATAAAGTCTGTTTAACTGCTGAAACACAGAGAAATAAAGTCTGTTTAACTGCTGAAACACAGAGAATAAAGTCTGTTTAACTGCTGAAACACAGAGAAATAAAGTCTGTTATAACTGCTGAAACACAGAGAAATAAAGTCTGTTTAACTGCTGAAACACAGAGAAATAAAGTCTGTTAACTGCTGAAACACAGAGAAATAAAGTCTGTTTAACTGCTGAAACACAGAGAAATAAAGTCTGTTTAACTGCTGAAACACAGAGAAATAAAGTCTGTTTAACTGCTGAAACACAGAGAATAAAGGTCTGTTTAACTGCTGAAACACAGAGAAATAAAGTCTGTTTAACTGCTGAAGAAGAGAAATAAAGTCTGTTAACTGCTGAAACACAGAGAAATAAAGTCTGTTTAACTGCTGAAACACAGAGAAATAAAGTCTGTTTAACCGCTGAAACACAGAGAAATAAAGTCTGTTTAACAGCTGAAAACACAGAGAAATAAAGTCTGTTTAACTGTGAAACACAGAGAAATAAAGTCTGTTTAACTGCTGAAGACACAGAGAAATAAAGAAAGTCTGGTTTAACTGCTGAAACACAGAGGAAATAAAGA